>NC_090657.1:115474100-115562225 GCF_040937935.1 Hyperolius riggenbachi | reverse complement strand
GAGTGAGTGAGTGCCAGGGAGCCCCTTTAGGAAGTGAGTGAGTGCCAGGGAGCCCCTTTAGGGAGTGAGTAAGTGCCAGGGGGAGCCCCCTTAGGGAGTGAGTGAGTGCCAGGGAGCCCCTTTAGGGAGTGAGTGCCAAGGGGAGCCCCTTTAGGGAGTGAGTGCCAGGGAGCCCCTTCAGGGAGTGAGTGAGTGCCAGGGAGCCCCTTTAGGGAGTGAGTGAGTGCCAGGGAGCCCCTTCAGGGAGTTAGTGAGTGCCAGGGAGCCCCTTTAGGGAGTGAGTGAGTGCCAGGGAGCCCCTTTAGGGAGTGAGTGAGTGCCAGGGAGCCCCTTTAGGGAGTGAGTGCCAGGGAGCCCCTTTAGGGAGTGAGTGAGTGCCAGGGGGAGCCCCTTTAGGGAGTGAGTGAGTGCCAGGGAGCCCCTTTAGGGAGTAAGTGAGTGCCGGGGAGCCCCTTTAGGGAGTGAGTGAGTGCCAGGGAGCCCCTTTAGGGAGTGAGTGAGTGCCAGGGAGCCCCTTTAGGGAATGAGTGAGTGCCAGGGAGCCCCTTTAGGGAGTGAGTGAGTGCCAGGGAGGCCCTTTAGGGAGTGAGTGCCAGGGGGAGCCCCTTTAGGGAGTGAGTGAGTGCCAGGGAGCCCCTTTAGGAAGTGAGTGAGTGCCAGGGAGCCCCTTTAGGGAGTGAGTGAGTGCCAGGGAGCCCCTTTGGGGAGTGAGTGCCAAGGGGAGCCCCTTTAGGGAGTGAGTGCCAGGGAGCCCCTTTAGGAAGTGAGTGAGTGCCAGGGAGCCCCTTTAGGGAGTGAGTGAGTGCCAGGGGGAGCCCCTTTAGGGAGTGAGTGAGTGCCAGGGAGCCCCTTTAGGGAGTGAGTGAGTGCCAGGGGGAGCCCCTTTAGGGAATGAGTGAGTGCCAGGGAGCCCCTTTAGGGAGTGAGTGAGTGCCAGGGAGGCCCCGCCGCCGCTCCCCCCACCCCCCTTACCTTGTAGCAGACCTCAGGATCAGCGGCGACCCAACCAGTAAGAGCGGGCACTGGACGCACCTGCTCGATATGCGGAAGTGATGTCACTTCCGCATATCAGTGCGGGCGCTGGGTCCTAGCGCCCGCACGATTGGTCGCCGGCTCGCCGCCTGATCCTGAGGTCTGAGTGACGCGGCGGCGGCGGCTGGAGGGAGCCGCTGCTAGAGGGGGCGGCCGGGCGGAGATCCGTGGCACCCCAGGACAGATTGGGGGCATGTGCCCCCCCAAAATAGGGCTAGCGACGCCCCTGTTCAGCCACCTGAGTCAATACTTAGTAGAACCACCTTTTGCTGCAATTGCAGCTGCCAGTCTTTTAGGTTATGTCTCTACCTGCTTTGCACATCTAGGCCCTGATTCACAAAGCGGTGATAACTCAGTTATCACGCCTAAAAGACTTTAGGCGTGATAAGCCGTGCAAAGCTGAGTTATCACCGATTTGTGCTGCTCTTCGCGCGAAGCTTCCGCGCGCAAAGTTTTGCGCGCGGAGCGCACCGCGCTGCGTGCGCAAAGTCCCATAGGGCTCAATGGACGCTGCGCGCGAAGCACGGTACACTGCGCGCGCAGCGCGGTGCGCTACGCGCGCAAAACTTTGCGCGCGGGAGATCGCGCGAGTTTCTTCTTATCACGCCTAAACTGAGTTTAGGCGTGATAAAGGGCTTTTCACAGGCGTGCAAACACTTTGCACCGCTTTGTGAATCAAGCCCCTAGAGTCTAAAATCCTTGCCCATTCTTGTTTGCAAAACAGCTCAAGCTCCGTCAGATTAGATGGACAGTGTTTGTGAACAGCAGTTTTCAGATCTTGCTACAGATTCTCGATTGGATTTAGATGTGGACTTTGACTGGGCCATTCTAACACATGTATATGTTTTGTTTTAAACCATTCCATTGTTGCCCTGGCTTTATGTTTAGGGTTGTTGTCCTGCTGGAAGGTGAACCTCCGCCCCAGTCTCAAGTCTTTTGCAGACTCCAAGAGGTTTTCTTTCAAGATTACCCTGTATTTGGCTCCATCCATCTTCCCATCAACTCTGGCCAGCTTCCCTGTCCCTGCTAAAGAGAAACACCACCAGAGCATGATGCTGCCACCACCATATTTGACAGTGGGGATGGTGTGTTCTGAGTGATGTGCAGAGTTAGTTTTCCGCCACACGTAGCGTTTTGCATTTTGGTCAAAAGGTTCAGTTTTTCTTTCATCTGACCAGAGCACCTTCTTCCACATGTTTGCTGTGTCCCCCACATGGCTCGTGGCAAACTGCAAACATGATTTCTTATGCTTTTCTGTTAACAATGGCTTTCTTCTTGCCACTCTTCCATAAAGGCCAACTTTGTGCAGTGCACAACTAATAGTTGTCCTATGGACAGATTCCCCCACCTGAGCTGTAGATCTCTGCAGCTCGTCCAGAGTCACCATGGGCCTCTTGACTGCATTTCTTATCAGCGCTCTTCTTGTTCGGCCTGTGAGTGTAGGTGGACGGCCTTGTCTTGGTAGGTTTACAGTTGTGCCATACTCCTTCCATTTCTGAATAATTGCTTGAACAGTGCTCCGTGGGATGTTCAAGGCTTTGGAAATCTTTTTGTAGCCTAAGGCCCCTTTTACACTTAATCAGTTGGTGTGTGTTAGTACGCGTTGGTACGTGTTAGTACGCGTTTTTTCCATGGCAGTGCATTGTGACAAAGATTTCACTTAAAACGCGTTAAGTGTGAAAGGTGCCATAGGAAAACATGCGCATTACTTTGAAAATCAGTTTTCTTTCCATTTTAACTGGGAGCAACTGATTAAGTGTAAAAGGGCCCTTAGCCTGCTTTAAATTTCTCAATAACTTTATCCCTGACCTGTCTGGTGTGTTCTTTGGACATCATTGTGTTGTTGCTCCCAAGATTCTCTTAGACAACCTCTGAGGCCGTCACAGAGCAGCTGTATTTGTGCTGACATCAGATTACACACAGGTGCACTCTATTTAGTCATTAGCACTCATCAGACAATGTCTATGGGCAACTGACTGCACTCAGACCAAAGGGGGCTGAATAATTACGCACACCCCACTTTGCAGTTATTGATTTGTAAAATATGTTTGGAATCATGTATGATTTTCGTTCCACTTCTCACGTGTACACCACTTTGTATTGGTCTGTCATGGGGAATTCCAATAAAATTGATTCATGTTTGTGGCAGTAATGTGACAAAATGTGGAAAACTTCAAGGGGGCCGAATACTTTTGCCAACCATTGTATATCTTTCCTTCAAGCCTAGTGTGTCAGACCCAACCCCTACTATAAACGCCTGCTTAGCTGAGCTACAGCAATGGATGAGTGACAACTGGCTGAGACTAAACGCAGATAAAACTGAAGTCCTTATGATCAGAGGGCAGCACATGACAACAAAACAACTTCAGTGGCAGTCTTTACCACTCGGAATAGGAGGCAGAGATCTACACAGCCAGGGCCGGCCCGCTCATGAGGCGGGGTGAACCTTTTGCCTCAGGCGGCACTTCTGGGGGGGCAGGTGCGGGGGGGGCGGGTGGCCGCTGAGCTGGAGGGGTAGCTGGCAGGACGGGGGTATTGGGCCTAGCGGTGGGGAGGGGGTTGGACCCCCCCCTCCCTTGCCTGGGTCCCCCGATCTGCGCTCCCCTCCAGCTTTAAATCGTTAGGAAGCAGCCGACAGTAAGAGGCACGGGCGGGGAGGACTCACCTTTTCCGCGTTCCAGCGTGCGATCCACTGACGTCACTTCCTGCAACGCCGCCCACTACAGGCGGCTAAAAGTCTAGGGCCGGCCCTGTACACAGCTCTAAACATGTGCGTAGCCTGGGAGTTCTAATTGATAGGGATCTAAACTTCAGAACCCACATCTCCGCTGTGGTGAAATAATCCTATTTTCACCTGAAGAACATCGCAAAAATCAAGCACCTCATCCCCCCAGAAGATCTCCCAACCTTAGTTCATGCCTTCATTACATCCCGACTGGACTATTGCAGTGCTCTCTACACCGGCCTTCCAAAAAAGGACTTGTACCGCCTACAGCTGATACAGAATACTGCTGCCAGACTGTTAATCAACCAACCCCGTCACTGCCACATAACACCAATCCTGCACTCCCTTCGCTTTATAGAATGGAGGATCCTTTTCAAAATCAGCATACTGACATTTAAAGGGACTCCGAGCAGTGCAGTAACTATGGAAAGATGCATACCATTTTGATCCAAGATGGCGGCCGCCATCTTGGATTCCTTATTCAGCATTGTATTATGCAGGACGACACTTTCCCCAGTGTCGGCAGCTCCATTCAGTGCAATGCAAGGAAATACAAGGAACCCAGGGGGATATAATTACAAACATCATGCCGGTAGGTGTGAGGATATAATTAATTAGTTGTGGGTATGCTTAAATGCATACCCACAGGCACTGCTCGGAGTCCCTTTAAGTCCCTTCATAATCTGGGCCCATGATACTTGAAAGAAATGTTTCAGGTGCGTAGCACTCCTTGCAATCTCAGATCCACAGGCTCCAATAATCGTGTCATACCCAGAGTCTACCTGAAAACTTTTGGTACCCAAGTCTTCTGTCATGCTGCTCCTACATTATGGAACTCCTTACCTCAGCAGATCAGGACAGCTCCATCTCTGGACGTGTTTAAAGGGATACTGTAGGGGGGTCGGGGGAAAATGAGCTGAACTTACCCAGGGCTTCTAATGGTCCCCCGCAGACATCCTGTGTTGGCGCAGCCACTCCCCAATGCTCCGGCCCCGCCTCTGGTTCACTTCTGGAATTTCTGACTTTAAAGTCAGAAAACCACTGCGCCTGCGTTGCCGTGTCCTCGCTCCCGCTGATGTCACCAGGAGTGTACTGCGCAGACACAGACCATACTGGGCCTGCGCTGTGCGCTCTTGATGACATCAGCGGAATCGAGGACATGGCAACGCAGGCGCAGTGGTTTTCTGACTTTAAAGTCAGAAATTCCAGAAGTGAACCGGAGGCGGGGCCGAAGCATCGGTGAGCGCGGGCACATGATGTTTGCGGGGGACCATTAGAACCCCCCGGGTAAGTTCAGCTCATTTTCCCCCGACCCCCCTACAGTATCCCTTTAAATCCAGACTGAAAACCCACCTGTTCAGTTTGGCATTTGCAGAAATATAATTTTGTTGTGTTAATACTTTCTACTATCTACTTAATACTGAATCTGAGAGAGCCTAAGCGCTTTGAGTCCTCTGGGAGAAAAGCGCTATAGAAATGTTATTGTTATATTTGTATTAATAGTAATAAATTATTATTATTTTTTTATTTGTTTGCATTTTACATTATTTGTACCAGTATAATGGGAATTGTTCGATAAAGAACTCATAAAGTGGGTATATTTTATAGTAGAAATCAAATAATTTGGTAATCCTCCTGTTTACAAGGAATCTTAAATTACTTTGATACCATAGTCACAGTTGGTGTGACATCATCATAACCACGCCTTAATTTGCCCGACAAATATTGTCACCATACATTATACTGGGGATATAATTTTAACATTGCAATAACCGGGACAAATGGGCAAATAAAATGTGTGGATTTTAATTACGGTAGCATGAGGTATTGTAACCACTTCACCCCAAGGCGGTTTTTACCCTAACGGACAAGAGCGATTTTCACCTTTCTGTGCTCATCCCATTAATTTGCCAATAACTTAATCACTACTAATCACAATGAAATGATCTATAGCTTGTTTTTTTCACCACCAATTGGGCTTTTTGGGGTTCATATTTGTTTTCAGTAATTACTTTATTTTCTATGCATTTTAAAGGGAAATACAAAGAAAAACTTAAAAAATACACTATTTCTCCAATTTCATCCTCTATGGTTTTAATATAAACACTGCTACTGTACATAAAACCCACACATTTTATCTGCCTATTTGTCCTGGTTATCACAAGATTTTAATTATGTCCCTAGTACAAAGTATGGTGACAATATATTATTTGGAAATAAAAGTGTATTTTTTCTTTGGTAGTTTTTTTTCCACTATTTTCACGTGCACGTGCATGGGAATGCATGTACACCCGCGGGAGCACGCACGTGCACACGCACAGTGTAAACGTCCTGGAGCCATTAAGAGGCTCTAGCGGGACGTTTTTATAAGTCAGCATGTCATTAAGTGGTTGAAACTATAATGGCCGAAAACTGAGAAATAATGATTTTTCCATTTTTTTTCCATTAAAGGACTTACGAGGCCAGGAAATCAGAAAAAGAAAAAAGTTAGCTACCTGCTTCAGCTTGTCAGGCACGGAGGACGCCGTCTGCGCCCTCCGTGCCGTTCCGCCGGGTCCCCGCCGCTCACTAGCCCCCCTAACGGTCTCCGACCGCGCGGACTGTTACGTGGATCGGGGGGTTTGGCCTTAGAGCTGCGCAGCCGCACTCGCGGCTATGCGTACTGCGCAGCCGCGGCCAGCACCGGCCGCCATGTTTGTACAGGCTGGAGAGCCCGACCCGGGCCGCGCGGTCGGGGACCGTTAGGGGGCTAGTGAGCGGCGGGGACCCGGCGGAACGGCACGGAGGGCGCGGACGGCGTCCTCCGTGCCTGACAAGCTGAAGCAGGTAGCTAACTTTTTTTTTTTCTGAATTCCTGGCCTCGTAAGTCCTTTAACCACTTGAGGACCATGGGCTTTACCCCCCTTAAGGACCGGCCACTTTTTTTCCATTCAGACCACTGCAGCTTTCACGGTTTATTGCTCGCTCATACAACCTACCACCTAAATGAATTTTGCCTCCTTTTCTTGTCACTAATAAAGCTTTCTTTTGGTGCTATTTGATTGCTCCTGCGATTTCTACTTTTTATTATATTCATCAAAAAAGACATGAATTTTGGCAAAAAATTATTTTTTTAACTTTCTGTGCTGACATTTTTCAAATAAAGTAAAATTTCTGTATACATGCAGCGCGAAAAATGTGGACAAACATGTTTTTGATTAAAAAAACCCCATTCAGTGTATATTTATTGGTTTGGGTAAAAGTTATAGCGTTTACAAACTATGGTGCAAAAAGTGAATTTTCCCATTTTCAAGCATCTATGACTTTTCTGACCACCTGACATGTTTCATGAAGGGCTAGAATTCCAGGATAGTATAAATACCCCCCAAATGACCCCATTTTGGAAAGAAGACATCCCAAAGTATTCACTGAGAGGCATAGTGAGTTCATAGAAGATATTAATTTTTGTCACAAGTAAGCGGAAAATGACACTTTGTGACAAAAAAAAAGTTTCCATTTCTTCTAACTTGCGACAAAAAAAAAAATGAAATCTGCCACGGACTCACCATGCCCCTCTCTGAATACCTTGAAGTGTCTACTTTCCAAAATGGGGTCAATTGTGGGGTGTGTTTACTGTCCTCGCATTTTGGGGGGTGCTAATTTGTAAGCACCCCTGTAAAGCCTAAAGGTGCTCATTGGACTTTGGGCCCCTTAGCGCAGTTAGGCTGCAAAATAGTGCCACACATGTGGTATTGCCGTACTCAGGAGAAGTAGTATAATGTGTTTTGGGGTGTATTTTTACACATACCGATGCTGGGTGGGAGAAATATCTTTGTAAATGACAATTTTTTAATTTTTTTTACACACAATTGTCCATTTACAGAGATCTTTCTCCCACTCAGCATGGGTATGTGTAAAAGTACACCCCAAAACACATTATACTACTTCTCCTGAGTACGGCGATACCACATGTGTGGCACTTTTTTGCACCCTAACTGCGCTAAGGGGCCCAAAGTCCAATGAGTACCTTTAGGATTTCACAGGTCATTTTGAGAAATTTCGTTTCAAGACTACTCCTCACGGTTTAGGGCCCCTAAAATGCCAGGACAGTATAGGAACCCCACAAATGACCCCATTTTAGAAAGAAGACACCCCAAGGTATTCCGTTAGTAGTACGGTGAGTTCATAGAAGATTTTATTTTTTGTCACAAGTTAGCGGAAAATGACACTTTGTGAAAAAAAAACAATAAAAATCAATTTCCGCTAACTTGTGACAAAAAATAAAATCTTCTATGAACTCACCGTACTACTAACAGAATACCTTGGGGTGTCTTCTTTCTAAAATGGAGTCATTTGTGGGGTTCCTATACTGTCCTGGCATTTTAGGGGCCCTAAACCGTGAGGAGTAGTCTTGAAACAAAATTTCTCAAAATGACCTGTGAAATCCTAAAGGTACTCATTGGACTTTGGGCCCCTTAGCGCAGTTAGGGTGCAAAAAAAGTGCCACACATGTGGTATCGCCGTACTCGGGAGAAGTAGTACAATGTGTTTTGCGGTGTATTTTTACACATACCCATGCTGGGTGGGAGAAATAACTCTGTAAATGGACAATTGTGTGTAAAAAAATCAAAAGATTGTCATTTACTGAGGTATTTCTCCCACCCAGCATGTGTATGTGTAAAAATACATCCCAAAACACATTATACTACTTCTCCCGAGTACGGCGATACCACATGATTGGTACTTTTTTGCAGCCTAACTGCGCTAAGGGGCCCAAAATCCAATGAGTACCTTTAGGATTTCACAGGTCATTTTTGTTTCAAGACTACTCCTCACGGTTTAGGGCCCCTAAAATGCCAGGGCAGTATAGGAACCCCACTAATGACCCAATTTTAGAAAGAAGACACCCCAAGGTATTCCGTTAGGAGTATGGTGAGTTCATAGAAGTTTTTATTTTTTTGTCACAAGTTAGCGGAAATTGATTTTAATTGTTTTTTTTTCACAAAGTGTCATTTTCCGCTAACTTGTGACAAAAAATAAAATCTTCTATGAACTCACCATACTCCTAACGGAATACGTTTGGGTGTCTTCTTTCTAGAATGGGGTCATTTGTGGGGTTCCTATACTGCCCTGGCATTTTAGGGGCCCTAAACCGTGAGGAGTAGTCTTGAAACAAAAATGACCTGTGAAATCCTAAAGGTACTCATTGGACTTTGGGCCCCTTAGCGTACTTAGGGTGTAAAAAAGTGCCACATATGTGGTACGGCCGTACTCAGGAGAAGTAGTATAATGTGTTTTGGGGTGTATTATTACACATACCCATGCTGGGTGGGAGAAATATCTCTGTAAATGACAATTGTTTGATTTTTTTTACACACAATTGTCCATTTACAGAGAGATTTCTCCCACCCAGCATGGGTATGTGTAAAAATACACCCCAAAACACATTATACTACTTCTCCTGAGTACGGCGATACCACATGTGTGACACTTTTTTGCAGCCTAGGTGCGCTAAGGGGCCCAACGTCCTACTCACAGGTCATTTTGAGGCATTTGTTTTCTAGACTACTCCTCACGGTTTAGGGCCCCTAAAATGCCAGGGCAGTATAGGAACCCCACAAGTGACCCCATTTTAGAAAGAAGACACCCCAAGGTATTCCGTTAGGTGTATGGCGAGTTCATAGAAGATTTTATTTTTTGTCACAAGTTAGTGAAAAATGACACTTTGTGAAAAAAAAACAATAAAAATCAATTTCCGCTAACTTTTGACAAAGAATAAAATCTTCTATGAACTCGTCATACACCTAACAGAATACATTGGGGTGTCTTTTTACTAAAATGGGGTCAGTTTGTGGAGTTCCTAAAATGGGGTCAGTTTGTGGGGTTCCCTGGCATTTTACGGGCCCAAAACCGTGAGTAGTCTGGAAACCAAATGTCTCAAAATGACTGTTCAGGGGTATAAGCATCTGCAAATTTTGATGACAGGTGGTCTATGAGGGGGCGAATTTTGTGGAACCGGTCATATGCAGGGTGGCCTTTTAGATGACAGGTTGTATTGGGCCTGATCTGATGGATAGGAGTGCTAGGGGGGTGACAGGAGTTGATTGATGGGTGTCTCAGGGGGTGGTTAGAGGGGAAAATAGATGCAATCAATGCACTGGGGAGGTGATCGGAAGGGGGTCTGAGGGGGATCTGAGGGTTTGGCCGAGTGATCAGGAGCCCACACGGGGCAAATTAGGGCCTGATCTGATGGGTAGGTGTGCTAGGGGGTGACAGGAGGTGATTGATGGGTGTCTCAAGGTGTGATTAGAGAAGGGAATAGATGCAAGCAATGCACTGGCGAGGTGATCAGGGCTGGGGCCTGAGGGCATTCTGAGGGTGTGGGCGGGTGATTGAGTGCCCTAGGGGCAGATAGGGGTCTAATCTGATAGGTAGCAGTGACAGGGGGTGATAGATGGGTAATTAGTGGGTGTTTAGGGTAGATAACAGATATAAACACTGCACTTGGGAGGTGATCTGACGTCGGATCTGTGGGCGAACTGTTGGTGTGGGTGGGTGATCAAATTGCCCGCAAGGGGCAGGTTAGGGGCTGATTGATGAGTGGCAGTGACAGGGGGTGATTGATGGGTGGCAGTGCCAGGGGGTGATTGATGGGTGGCAGTGCCAGGGGGTGATTGATGGGTGATTGACAGGTGATCAGTGGGTTATTACAGGGAAGAACAGATGTAACTAATGCACTGGCGAATTGATAAGGGGGGGTCTGAGGGCAATCTGAGTGTGTAGGCGGGTGATTGGGTGCCCGCAAGGGGCAGATTAGGGTCTGATCTGATCAGTGTTGCCAACCTTTCACGTTATTTTTTACTGACAAATACCTAAAAATTTACTGACAAAAGATTTTTTTTTACTGACAAAACCCCCTGAAAAAATGGGCGTGGCCACGCAACAGAATGTGAGCGTTGTCATGGGTGGAGCCAAATATACATGATTTTAATATTGCTGTGAAAGGTCTGCCAGGGAAGTTTGAGCTCTGCCATAGTGTTTTCCCCCCTTCCCCCCAAATACATGTAATCTTACAGCATTGCACCAAAAATCCACGTAATCTGGCAGAGGTTCTTCCAAAATACAGATAATATGGCAGTGGTTCCCAAAAAATAGATGTAATCTGGCAGCAGCGATCCCCCCAACATACACATAATCTGGCAGCAGTTGCCCAAAATACATTTAATCTGACAGCAGTGGTTACCCAAAAATAGGTATCCCCAGGTCTATAGGTGTCCCCAGAATAGGTGGCCAGGGGTATAGATGTCCCCAGAACAGGTAGCCAGGGGTATATGTGCCCAGTATGTGTAGGCAGGGGTACAGGGCCGGTTCTAGACTGGCACATATGAGGGGGCAGTCAAATGGGTAGGGGGCAACATGTTCGAGGAAATTTGCGGCGACTAAAGTGGACATGGCAAGTAAATACACATAATGAGAGACAGCGTTTCACCAGTAAATGCACGTAATGACAGACAGCTTTTCACCAGTAAATGCACATAAGAGACCGCCTTTCACCAGTAAATGCACGTAATGACAGACAGCTTTTCACCAATAAATGCACATAAGAGACCGCCTTTCACCAGTAAATGCACGTAATGACAGACAGCTTTTCACCAGTGAATGCACGTAATGAGAGACAGCTTTTCACCAGTAAATGCACGTAATGAGAGACAGCCTTTCACCAGTAAATGCACGTAATGAGAGACAGCTTTTCACCAGTAAATGAACATAAGAGACAGCTTTTCACCAGTAAATGCACATAATAAGAGACAGCTTTGCACCAGTAAATGCACATAATGGCAAACAGCCAGTGTCCTCAGTATATGTAGCCAGCAGATATATGAGCCCAGTATATGTAGCCAGAGGTATATGTCCCCAGTATATGTAGGCAGGGGTATATGTGCCCAGTATATGTAGCCAGGTTTATATGTGCCCAGTAGATGTAGCCAGGGTTATATGTGCCCAGTAGATGTAGCCAGGGTTATATGTGCCCAGTAGATGTAGCCAGAGGTATATGTGCCCAGTAGATGTAGCCAGAGGTATATGTGCCCAGTAGATGTAGCCAGGAGGTATATGTGGTCAGTAGATGTAGCCAGAGGTATATGTGCCCAGTAGATGTAGCCAGGGTTATATGTGCCCAGTAGATGTAGCCAGGGTTATATGTGCCCAGTAGATGTAGCCAGGGTTATATGTGCCCAGTAGATGTAGCCAGAGGTATATGTCCCCAGTAGATGTAGCCAGAGGTATATGTGCCCAGTAGATGTAGCCAGATGTATATGTGCCCAGTAGATGTAGCCAGATGTATATGTGCCCAGTAGATGTAGCCAGAGGTATATGTGCCCAGTAGATGTAGCCAGATGTATATGTGCCCAGTAGATGTAGCCAGGGTTATATGTGCCCAGTAGATGTAGCCAGGGTTATATGTGCCCAGTAGATGTAGCCAGAGGTATATGTGCCCAGTAGATGTATCCAGGGTTATATGTGCCCAGTAGATGTAGCCAGAGGTATATGTGCCCAGTAGATGTAGCCAGAGGTATATGTGCCCAGTAGATGTAGCCAGAGGTATATGTGCCCAGTAGATGTAGCCAGAGGTATATGTGCCCAGTAGATGTATCCAGGGTTATATGTGCCCAGTAGATGTAGCCAGGGTTATATGTGCCCAGTAGATGTAGCCAGGGTTATATGTGCCCAGTAGATGTAGCCAGAGGTATCTGTGCCCAGTAGATGTAGCCAGAGGTATATGTGCCCAGTAGATGTAGCCAGGAGGTATATGTGCCCAGTAGATGTAGCCAGAGGTATATGTGCCCAGTAGATGTAGCCAGGGTTATATGTGCCCAGTAGATGTAGCCAGGGTTATATGTGCCCAGTAGATGTAGCCAGGGTTATATGTGCCCAGTAGATGTAGCCAGGGTTATATGTGCCCAGTAGATGTAGCCAGAGGTATATGTCCCCAGTAGATGTAGCCAGAGGTATATGTGCCCAGTAGATGTAGCCAGAGGTATATGTGCCCAGTAGATGTAGCCAGAGGTATATGTGCCCAGTAGATGTAGCCAGAGGTATATGTGCCCAGTAGCTGTAGCCAGGGGGTATATGTGCCCAGTAGATGTAGCCAGATGTATATGTGCCCAGTAGATGTAGCCAGGGTTATATGTGCCCAGTAGATGTAGCCAGAGGTATATGTGCCCAGTAGATGTATCCAGGGTTATATGTGCCCAGTAGATGTAGCCAGAGGTATATGTGCGCAGTAGATGTAGCCAGAGGTATATGTGCCCAGTAGATGTAGCCGGAGGTATATGTGCCCAGTAGATGTAGCCAGAGGTATATGTGCCCAGTAGATGTATCCAGGGTTATATGTGCCCAGTAGATGTAGCCAGAGGTATATGTGCCCAGTAGATGTAGCCAGAGGTATATGTGCCCAGTAGATGTAGCCAGGGTTATATGTGCCCAGTAGATGTAGCCAGGGTTATATGTCCCCAGTAGATGTAGCCAGAGGTATATGTGCCCAGTAGATGTAGCCAGAGGTATATGTGCCCAGTAGATGTAGCCAGGGGGTATATGTGCCCAGTAGATGTAGCCAGAGGTATATGTGCCCAGTAGATGTAGCCAGAGGTATATGTGCCCAGTAGATGTAGCCAGAGGTATATGTGCCCAGTAGATGTAACCAGGGGGTATATGTGCCCAGTAGATGTAGCCAGATGTATATGTGCCCAGTAGATGTAGCCAGATGTATATGTGCCCAGTAGATGTAGCCAGAGGTATATATGTGCCCAGTAGATGTAGCCAGAGGTATATGTCCCCAGTAGATGTAGCGCAGTGGCAGGCGGCAGTGAGCGGAACTTACCTGCGTCTTCTCTCGTTGCCGGCGTGGGATGATCTGCCGCTACTCCGGTCTGGTCCAGACCAGAGCAGCAGAACTTACGGCGCAGGAGCGAGATGGAAGGTAAGTCCCGCCCGCTGCCAAGCACCACTCCGAGTCCGCACAGGTCAGGAGGGGACAGTCAGCGAGGGAGGGAGAGCACTAAAGGTGAGAGAAGGGGGGGAGATTGCCCCCCTTCTCCACCGCTGCCAACAGCTCTTCCTCCACTACGCCGCTGTCCTCCTGAAACAGGGCGGGCGGCCAATCGGCCGCCCTTTTACGGACGCTGCTGAATTCCTTTACGGAATTCACGGGCAGCTTAATTTGCATAAAAAATTACGGACTGCCCGTAAATTTACGGGCGGTTGGCAACACTGGATCTGATGGGTAACAGTGACAGGTGGTGATAGGGGGTGATTGATGGGTAATTAGTGGGTGTTTAGGGTAGATAACAGATGTAAACACTGCACTTGGGAGGTGATCTGACGTCGGATCTGCGGGCGATCTATTGGTGTGGGTGGGTGATCAGATTGCCCGCAAGGGGCAGGTTAGGGGCAGATTGATGGGTGGCAGTGCCAGGGGGTGATTGATGGGTGATTGACAGGTGATCAGTGGGTTATTACAGGGAAGCACAGATGTAAATATTGCACTGGCGAATTGATAAGGGGGGTCTGAGGGCAATCTGAGCGTGTAGGCGGTTGATTGGGTGCCCGCAAGGGGCAGATTAGGGTCTGATCTGATGGGTAACAGTGACAGGTGGTGATAGGGGGTGATTGATGGGTGATTGATGGGTAATTAGTGGGTGTTTAGAGGAGAGAATAGATGTAAACACTGCGTTTGGGTGGTGATCTGATGTCGGATCAGCGGGCGATCTATTGGTGTGGATGGGTGATCAGATTGCCCGCAAGGGGCAGGTTAGGGGCTGATTGATGGGTGGCAGTGACAGGGGGTGATTGATGGGTGATTGACAGGTGATTGACAGGTGATCAGGGGGGATAGTTGCATACAGTACACAGGGGGGAGGGGGGTCTGGGGGGGGGGTCTGGGGAGAATCTGAGGGGTGGGAGGGTGATCAGGAGGGGGCAGGGGGGGGGGGGATAGAAAAAAAATAGCGTTTACAGATAGTGGCAGGGAGTGATTGATGGGTGATTAGGGGGGTGATTGGGTGCAAACAGGGGTCTGGGGGGTGGACAGGGGGAGGGTCTGAGGGGTGCTGTGGGCGATCTGGGGCAGGGGGGGGAAAAATCAGTGTGCTTGGGTGCGACATAGGGTGGCTGCAGCCTGCCCTGGTGGTCCCTAGGACATTGGGACCACCAGGGCAGGAGGCAGCCTGTACAATACACTTTGTAAACATTACAAAGTGTATTATACACTTTGTATGCGGCGATCGCGGGGTTAACATCCCGCCGGCGCTTCCGTATGGCCTGTGCGTTAGGCTGTCGGGAAGTGGTTAAAATGCATTTAGAATAAAATAATTCTTAACATAATGTAACACCCAAAGAAAGCCTAATTGGTGGCGGAAAAAACAAGGTATAGATCATTTCTTTGCGATAAATAGTGATAAAGTTATTGGGGAATGAAAGGGAGGAGCGCTGAAATGGGAAAATTCCTCTCCTCCATAAGGTGAAAAATACCCACTGAAATGGTTAAAGAGAGTCTGAAGCGAGAATAAATCTCGCTTCAGACCTCATAGTTAGCAGGGGCATGTGTGCCCCTGCTAAAACGCCGCTATCCCGTGGCTTAACGGGGGTCCCTTCACCCCCAAATCCGCTCCGTACAGCTGGGGAGCGCCTCAGGCTCTCTTTAACCATATATAAATAATAAATCTCGCTTCAGACCTCATAGTTAGCAGGGGCATGTGTGCCCCTGCTAAAACGCCGCTATCCCGTGGCTTAACGGGGGTCCCTTCACCCCCAAATCCCCTCTGTACAGCTGGGGAGCGCTTCCTGGTTGGGGCAGGGCTAACCGCCGCAGCCCTGCCCCACGCGCGTCTGTCAGACGCGTATCTCCACCTCTTCCCCGCCCCTCTCAGTCTTCCTTCACTGAGAGGGGCGGGGGAGAGGCGGCGATGCGCGTTTGATAGACGCGACTGGAGGCAGGGCTGCAGCCGTTAGCCCTGCCTCCAGGAAGAGACAATTTTGCGACCAAGTCTTGCGGGGGTGGGTTTGGGGGTGAAGGGACCCCCGTTTAGCCGTGGGATAGCGGCGTTTTAGCAGGGGCACACATGCCCCTGCTAACTATGAGCTCTGAAGCGAGATTTATTCTCGCTTCAGAGTCTCTTTAAAGTATACTGAGTCGTCCATGGGCAACTTTATGTGTTTTATTAAATTTGACAATGAAGAATCCACCAACGGAGGTTTATTTATTATCTCTTCAACTCTTCTTCTAAAACGACTTCAAAGACTTGATTTCAGGCATCCGTGGAAAAGAAGGACCTGTTTTTTTTGTAAATGTGGATAGTATTTGCCAGGTTCATCTATATCCTCATCCTTATCTTCCCAGGAAATGGCCTATTTCACTGCATATATATATGAAGATACTAAAGGAAAGTCAAAGTTTCCAGTGGCATCAGTATTTTTCTCATCAGGTTGAGATGATGAAGCTATCATAGTTACATAGTTATTTGGGTTGAAAAAAGACATACGTCCATTAAGTTTAACCAGAAAACAAAGTACAACACCAGCCTGCTCCCTCACATATCCCTGTTGATCCAGAGGAAGGCAAAAAAAACCTTACACGGCATGGTCCAATTAGCCCCAAAAGGGAAAAAATGATTTCCCGACTCCAGATGGTCATCAGATAAAATCCCTGGATCAAAACCACAGGGCATTACCTAGTAATTATAGCCATGGATGTCATTCATCACAAGGACAGCATCTAAGCCTCCTTTAAATGCAGATATAGAATTTGCCATAACTACTTCCTGTGGCAATGCATTCCACATCTTAATCACTCTTACTGTAAAGAACCCTTTCCTAAATAAATGGCTAAAGCGGGACGACGGAGTTGGGGGCGGGGTGCGCGACCTATTGGACAGTGTCGTGCGCAATGGGTTATGGGGGGGGGGGGGGGCGGTTTGGGGTGTGGCGGCATAGCTAGCATAGTTGCCCCAGTATAGGGAGTTTAGTTTCCCAGTATGGCTAGTATAGTTACCCCAGTATAGCTAGTATAGTGCCCCAGTATAGCTAGTATAGTGACCAGTATAGCTAGTATAGTCCCAGTATGGGTAGGTAGTGCCCCAGTATAGCTAGTATAGTGCCCAGTATGGCTAGTATAGTGCCCAGTATAGCTAGTATAGTGCCCAGTATAGCTAGTATAGTGCCCCAGTATGGCTAGTATAGTGCCCAGTATAGCTAGTATAGTGCCCCAGTATGGCTAGTATAGTGCACAGTATAGCTAGTATAGTGCCCAGTATGGCTGGTATAGTGCCCCAGTATGGCTGGTATAGTGCCCCAGTATGGCTGGTATAGTGCCCCAGTATGGCTGGTATAGTGCCCCAGTATGGCTAGTATAGTGCCCCAGTATGGATAGTATAGTGCCCAGTATAGCTAGTAAAGTGCCCAGTAAAGCTAGTATAGTGAGCAGTATAGCTAGTATAGTGAGCAGTATAGCTAGTATAGTGCCCAGTATAGCTAGTAAAGTGCCCCAGTATGGCTAGTATAGTGCCTAGTATAGTGCCCAGTATAGCTAGTAAAGTGTCCAGTATAGCTAGTAAAGTGCCCAGTATAGCTAGTATAGTGCCCAGTATAGCTAGTAAAGTGCCCAGTATAGCTAGTATAGTAGTATAGTGCCACACTATGGCTAGTATAGTACCCAGTATAGCTAGTATAGTGCCCAGTATAGCGCCCTAGTATGGGTGGGTAGGTAGGTAGTAGTGCCCCCCCCCCCCTCGCGGCCGCCGCTCTTGTTAGCCTTATGAGCGGGCGGCCGCTTCATTTCTTATAGTGCCCCAGGCGCCGCTCTCCTCTTATCAGCATCTCCTATTACAGCAGCGCGTCTTGCAGCTGCTGTAAGGAGGGAAGGAAGGACAGCGGTTCCCATGGTAACGGCGATCGCCGCTACAGGAAGCCGCTGCCCTGCTTCCTTCCCTCCCTACAGCAGCCGCAAGATGCGCTGCTGTAATAGGAGGTGCTGATAAGAGGAGAGCGGCGCCTGGGGATTATAAGAAAGGAAGCGGCCGCCTGCTCATAAGGTAACAGGAGCGGCGGCCGCGGGGGGAGGGGCAAGAGGCCAGACCTGCCGCAGCCCGGTGGAAAACTGCCAACGGACCGGCAGTGGGCCGCGGCCCGGTGGTTGGGGACCCCTGCTCTAGACCTTTGTGAAGGCCTAGGAACAAAAAACTCATCCGCCAAGCCTGTCGATTGTTGTTCCACAGGAACTCTCAAAAGTTCCTCACTCACTACTCTTCTAATTAAGTCTAGTGCTTCTCTTGATTCTTCCTGTTTCCTGCCAACAGCATTCGATAAGCAAGTAGCACATAGCTTTTTTCCTGATATGGTAGGAAGATCACACACCCAACAGGTTTGAGGGAAATGAGAGACAGGTGATCTTGATCTTCTCCTAGATATACTTCGAGATCTGTAATATCTGTCCCGATCTCTTAAGTAATCACGTGATGAGTAATGATATGAATTTCTTGGATCAATGTAATGAAAGGATCGTTCCCGAGATCTTCTTCGCTGATCTGAATGTGACTTGTGTTCATCATACTTTTTATGTTGCTCTGAATTTTTCTTTTTCTTCACTCTGTCAGGGATAAAGACAGAGAATTGATCAGGTCCACAACTAATAACCCTCTTTTTTAAAAAAAAAAAAAAAAAAAAAAAAAAAAGGAACCTACCTGAGGGCTTTTGCCTGATCTATATTGGGGTTAATAGCAGCATCCAACTCCATGAAGCGAAAAACACTGCAAAGAAAAACTAAAATCATTGAAATACTTTAGTTCCATGTAAGAAGTGATAAAAAAAAAAGCAGACTGTATCCCCCAATCACCCCAAAAATATCTATGTTACATATGAACACAAAAAAACATTTTTTTGTATATATACCTTTCCACCTATATAATATAATTTTCCTTTTTTTTTTTAAATAGTTACCTTGTTCACCACAAGGTGTCAGTATCACACAAACAACGGGCAGGCTGCCAGGAGACAGAATATCTCGTTCACACACTGCGGAGACTGTTTAAAACTCTTAAAGTGGATCTGAACTCTTGCACAGGACTTAAGGAATAAATAGAGATTTGCACCCTGTATGTATTTAGAGAGTTTGGCCTGTTTAATTCACTCTTATCAAGCGAACAACAGTCTGTACACACGCCCGATTTAGCGGGCGCACAACGGAACGACGGGACGTTCAAACGACCCGTCGTTCGGAAATCCGACGTGTGTATGGGCCTTTATAGTAAGATTGCCCTAGAGGGTCAGGGGCGGGGCCGGGACAAGTAGTATGCTGCCATGGAGGCTTAACAGAAGGCATCCGTAAACATTATGTGCAGACTTATCATTTATACCAACTCCAGTTCAGGTTATCTTATTCCACAGATCAGCCATCACCTAGGAAAACCAACACACTGATTATCAATGTATATAAGGAGTGTGACAGTTATTTAAGCAGAGCTCTCACGGGTGTTCAAAGAAAAGTAAAGTAAATCAACATAAAGACGGTCTAACATCATTCCCCACACATTTTGTGATCTCAAAGAAGGACCTATACATTGATAGGCTGGCTGAGCTGTTGAGATGGGAATACTATTGAGTGGTAGCTATCACTCTCAAAAGACATACAATTGGGACAACATTATGATATATTTCTCGATCATCTCATCCTTAGAGTGTATTAGTGTAACCCGATTTATCCTGTAGTGCTCGGCCCCGACTGAGAGGAATCCACCAGACACTGACTCAGATGTGAATACCAAGGATTTATTTGTGACCTAACAGTAGTCAACTTGTAACTTCTCACAACCAGTATAACTCTCAACACAAAAATACACTTTCCTTGCACATCACAGGTCAAAATACAATCTTCTCCTCTTCACAGCCGATGCACCGGTAAAAGCTGCGGGATGAAAAGGTTAAGTTACACAGAAACTTTTAAATAAAATTGAGCTACAACAGATCTTCTTGTACAATCTTCAACCGCTTTACAATACAACACCTTTTTATCACAGTACCATTCACTGAGGTATAGGGGCTTGGGGCAGATCTACGGAGCAATTCAGTTCCTATACAGTCTCAGTCCCTTGTAGCCAAGTCCAAGCTATATTGCTCAGCAAAACCTTAGGGGACTTGTGACTCTCTTACTATGGTACTGAAGCAATTTCCACAGTTTGTTGGTTGGCAGTTTGGCATCCAAAAGAATGTTCACTTTACTCAGAAAATCTCTCAGACTTTTGCTTTTTATACTGTAATACTCAAACTACTGTATCTCTTGGGCACCACTTGTTTGGATAGGCTATCCCAAAATAATAAACAAAATAAAGAAAGAATCAAATAATCAAAAAGGAGTTAGAGAAAATAAAAAGAAACTCAAATAAAATAAACAAATTGACCAATGCACCCAGCTATACCATCAATATCTCACTCCTTCAATATTGCTCTTCTCTAATGTTATTTGAACTCTATGCTGAATAAGCTCTAATTTTGTTATATTGCAAAACTTGTGTCTTCACTCTGTTGACTCTTTATCTCTGTCAGATGTCACTCCGCTTTTCACTGTAGTTCACTTAGTAACACAAGATGCAGTGAAACTCCTCCTCCAACCTTCTTCTTTAATGCTGACAGGTTAACAGATTTAGTTATTTCTCACTGACAGGTTCTCTTTATCTCCATGGCTTTTGCTCTCTTTCTTTCTCTTAGGCCGTGTACTTAGGTAACACAGAAATAGCACTTGGGCTCACTTTTCATATCAGGCTTTTTAGTAAACAACGGATGAACACATCAACTGAAGAACTGATGACTTATAACTGAATAGGTTGACAGGAAAAATGTCTCTGAGTCAGGATCACTGCCAGCGGCTGAGCTGTATTAGTTCTGAGGGGGCTATTAGAGGCTGATCACTTTTCTGATGACAAAAAGGCACTCACACTTAATACACTTGGTTGCAGTCTCTGTTTCTTGGCAGGGCAGCAGTATCTTGCATTAATAAGCTGATTATCATCACAATGTTACTGTCTCTATAAATCTTTATGAGACAGGCAGATTTTAGTCACACCACTTTCATCAGAATATGCCCTTCAGTAACTTGGGTTAACTGTCTCTATACTCAGAAAACCTCCACTGAACGCTGGCCCTTTTCTGAACACAACTGTGGCTTGATGCTGGCGCAAGGCCTATACTCATCTGGGCTGACAGGATCTCTCTCCTCCTGCGATCACCTGGTCATCTTGCCTGCGGTCACTTTAACTTGGCCTCCGGTCACTGCCTGGCTCTGTCACTGCTGCCCCCTTCTCTGCTGGTGGATTGTATGCTGCCGCCAGTCCCCCTCTTCACCTCATGGGGTGGCTGCTGTGGCTGCTCTCACTGGCCTCCTTCCTTCCTCACCTCCGCCTCCTGACTGAAAATCTGTAAGGAGAACAGATGTCAACCAGTTCCCTCAGCCTCTGCCACGCCCCCTCTGCCTCTTCTGCTCTGTCCTCTCCTCCCTGTTTCTATAAGGTTCCCCGCATTATGTACTGGGTTGCCTAGCAACCCAGTCTATGCATCTATCTGAGCGCCTGGTCTCTCTCTCTCTCTCTCTCTCTCTGTTCGCCGTTTTGATTCCACAATACTGCTGTTAAAAGCGCAGTGCACACAGTATGTAAGTTTCACAGAATAAAGGCAAATTACATTCCTACTTCACAATACCCCTGTTTAAAGACACAGTTCACTTAACATGCTAATTTCACATTACACATGTACATTACACTCCCACATTACAATACTCTCTTTTAGAGGGTTACAACCGCTACTGTAAGTGAGCTATCTGCTCTATTTTCTGGGACCATTGTTGAAGAGATTTCCATATCAATGGGATACATGCCTTTGCAGCATTCAAAAGATGTTTTGCCAGTGATTTTTTTATAGGAACAGATGCTCTGTCTCATGAGATGCAGGAGACGAACCTCAGGTTTCCATTCTAGATCCTCACCAGCTATCTCTTTAATCAAGGCACAAACTTGTCGTCTCCAGTACGGAACTATCTTTGTACAATGCTACCATATATCGAGAAGGTTGCCTCTCCCTATCCCACATCTCCAGCATAACTCGGAAACAGAGGGAAAAAACCTATGAAGTCGCGTAGGGGTCCTGTACCAATGAGAAACCAACTTATATTTCATCTCCTGCATCAACACTGAGAGAGGGCTTATGTGTCATAATACAGTACACACTTTTTCTCACTCCTCTTTATTGAAATTACTGACATACGCGTGTTTGAAACGCATAGCTGCATGCATTTCTGTGCGTAGCACACAAACGCATGCTAATGCAAGTGAATGTACGCGCAGGAAAAACGCATGACATACGTTTTTCCTGCGGTTCGGGAGGCACGTTTTTCGACGGAAGTGAACCTCATTTCCTGCGTGACGCTCTTCCTTTGGACATGGCAACCAAGAAGAGAGGAGGGCACGGCTCGAGCTCCGCCAAAAGTAGCGGCGGAAACGTCCCCCCGCAAGTTAATTTGCACCGAGGACACCCTGAACTGTATGATAAAGGACATCCCCGGTACAAGGAGGGCAATCGGGACAAGCTAATTTGGATGAAGGTCACGCAGACCTTTTATAGTGATGAGGAATGGAGTGAGTTCAGCGAGTTGCAACGAGAAAAGCTGGGTATGTATGAATGTGGGCCACTGTTAACTGACTACCACTGTGGACTACTACACTGGCCTACCACTGGGGATCATTATACCGGGCTACCACTGGGAACCACTGTACCTGCCTACCACTGGGATTTGTAATCCTGTAATCCTGGGATTACAGGATTTGATGCAAAGACACGCTGGTGCTCAGTAAAGGACAGCTATATCAAAGATTCGAGGTTGGAAGTTGTCACGGACGGTTGCGGGGCCGCAGACGCGTCCTGGAACCGCCCGTGAAGAAAAAGCGATCGCACTCGATTCTCTGCATCGATTGCGCTTCAGATCAATAGAACCAAGATTTGATGTGTAGTATCCCTCTGCCTAGGAACAGCTGGGGGATTTGTCTTAGCCCAGTAGAAGCCTGGGGGGAGGTGTTAATTAGCATGGACATATTCCCTGTGGAAGGCACAATTCCCCTTTCTGTTCTGGGAACCAGGTGACACCTAGATGTTAATTAGCCTGAGCCTTTCATAACTTGGAGAGCCAGGAAGCTAATCCCAGCAGGGGGCTATTCAAAACCTGCTCCCACTCCAGACTCAACGGCACCAAGCACGGGCCATAAGAAAGCATGGGTGGTAGGATTTCCTGTCGGTATACGAAAACCGTATATCGCACAGCTATGATATTCATATAGTCTTGTTCGGTAACATCTGGCCATCGGGTTGATATGAAATTCATTGTGATGGCACATCCGGGTATTGAGATATGAATCTTTTCAGGAGCCTGACCTGCTGGCTTAGCCATGTCTGATGTCATATTAATCTGTATTTTCCACCAAGTATGAAGCTGTTACCCCCCTAAATATAACGTGTATGGTTCAGGAGTTACAGCATTTCATAAGTTTAGCCCTAAAATCTCTCAGAGGGAATGGACTGGCATTGGTTGGTGACTCAGAGGGGCCGGCATTGCCACACCCCCAAACCAGCTTCATCAAAAGCACCTGGCCAGCAGGCGGGGCGAGTCCTCCCATTCCATCCATCTGAGAACATCCTGCGGCCAGCCAGAGGACATAGGGCTGGTGGCCATTTTGCTGACCCATCTGAAACAAAGGACACATGTGCTAGCGGCCATCTTGATTGGCATCTTCTGTAACCTGGAACAAAGAATTCTGCTGAACTTTGATTGAAACCAAGAGCTTTAAGAACTGGAAACCGTTTTGCTTGAACTTTCTGATTTTCCCACAAAAGGACATATTTCCACAAACCATAAGTATTTTCTCCCTTTTTATTTCATACTGGCTATTACTGTCTTAATAATTGTGATTTTAATAATTGTCTGTATATATTAATTATTTATATTGCGTGAATAAACGACTTTCTCCAAGTCATTCACTGTCCGCTACCCTATCAGCACACACAGAACTGATCCCGGGTCTCTGAAGATACGCTACTGTTTGTTTGTTGTTGGCTAGACAGAATACCGTGTGTTTAACCGTTTTATTCGCAGGACTAGTCAGTCAGTAAATCGGGTCCACTGGCCCATACCAGTGGTGGTGGCAGATACCGTGGAATCGTGTGTACGTTGTAATTACCCGTATCTCACAGGCTCCCTTCTGGTTTGTCTGCGGCTAATTTTTAACGGTTCCTGCGCATTGACTGCGACCAGAGTTCGCACGATCTGTGCGCTGGCACCGTTTAGAAGGCTAAGTGCGGTCAGACCACTAGGGCTCCTGTGACAGTGTTAGGCAGCGGTTGGGACCTGTGTTGTGCTGAAAGTATCTAAGATAGCGCTAGCGCTATCAAGAAACGAACTAATTCGTTGGTGTAGCTGGAAGGCAATATATTTTTTATATATACAGAGAGACTGTGTAGCCAGTACCCCTCCCCAAAAGTTTTATTTTATTTGGCGTGGAAATGTCCGGGAACTACAAGAAAATGTGCCTGGCGGACCTGCAAAATCTTTGCCAAGAGAGAGGCATTGATGTCGGCCGCAAGAAACAAGGGGACCTGGTAACGGAATTGTTTCAATGGGATATTCAGCAACTGCGGGAGCCGGGAGTGTCCGCTGAAATGGATACCAGCCCATCTGACAATCGGGGGGGACCAGAGACTGAGACTCCTGACCGTACAGAGGTTGTGCATCCTGAGGGCCCTGCATCAACAGTTACGCAGGAGAATGTCATTGTGGACCCCAATCCCAGAGTTTCTGAAGGTACTCGCCTGGAACCGGCCAGTACTGGACTGTCCGTTTGTACTGACCCGGTAATGCAGCAGGCATTACGAAAGCTGATGGAGACTGACCTGGAAAAGTACATGCAGTACATGGAAGCCCGTGAGGAGCGGGAACGCCAATATGCAGAACGCAAGGCTGCTGCTGCAGAACGCCACGTGGAGAGGGATGCCGCTGAGCGAGAACGGGAGCGCCAACGACAGCATGAGCTAAACATGGCAAAAGTGCAACAGGCCAGCCGGAGTTCACCGCCCAGCCTCCCTGCTAAAGGAGCTGCACCACCCGTAAGTGCAAAATTTAAATTTGCTAATATTGAAAAAGACACAGACATTGACTTGTTTTTGCGGTCTTTTGAAAAAGCATGCCGTCAGTATCGTCTGTCCCAAGACCAGTGGGCAAGACATCTGACACCTTTGCTGCGCTACAAAGCGCTTGATGCCTTCGCAGAATTGCCTGCGGAGAAGGATAATGATTATGCTGCTATAAAAGACGCAATCATTACTAAGTACCAGCTGACGCCAGAAGCCTATCGGAAAAAGTTCAGGGCCTGGCAGAAAAAGTCTTCTGATTCGTACCGAGATGTGGTCAGCAGCTTGCTCACCACACTCCACCAGTCGACTCTAGGCCTCACCAAAGGGTCTTATGGCGTCCTGGAGGACTTGATAGTCCTCGAACAATTTCTGAACATTTGCCCTGCTGTTGTACGACAGTTTGTGTTAGAACGCAGGCCGGCTTCAGCCACTGTCGCTGCAGACCTTGCTGAGACTTTTGCAACTACCCGGGTGGCTGATACCCGCAGAACTGTCCCATCCAGCTGGAGAGGAGGTCAGCCCAATACCTCGGCAGACTCTCCTGCCCCTGTGAGCCGTCAGCCACAGAGGCCACCCAGCACAGCTTCTGCACCCAGGGCTGCAGCGCCTGGGGAGGTCACTACTGCCGCCAGCCCGGACACATGAAATTCGACTGTCCGGAGCGGAGACAGACACCACCAGCACCTGGATCATCTGCATCACCTGTACCTCACCCACAGCAGAGGCAACCCGCCAGCGAACCACAGCCTGGATCATCAGATTTTGTCCTGTTTGCCCGCGGAAAGGAAATCCGCGACCGAACCGACCAGCAGCAACTTGTTAGAGTGAACGACAAAGTTGTCACCGGATTCCGGGACACCGGAGCTGACATCACGTTAGTTCACTCACACCTTGTGCCAAAGGAGAGCATCAGCTCCAGCCGATCCCTTGCCCTTACTGGAGTAGAGGGCACCCTTTTTCACATAGCCCACGTGAGAGTGAAGCTGGATTGGGGAGGAGGGGTCCACGAAAGGGTTGTTGGGGTTATGAAGGATCTCCCAGTCCCTGTGTTGCTAGGGACTGATTTGGGCAAGCTTGTGTCCTACTATGAACCTGCCCCAACCGCCTTGTCGCTCACGGAAGGAGACGAACTCTCCACCCACCACCAGGTACTTTATACACTTGGGGGAGCACCAGGGGGAAGTGGGTTGAATGTGCCCAGTTTAAGGGTACCAGGTTCAATAGTGCCTGCTTCAAAGGCACCTGAGTTTGATGTACAGACTGTCTGTTGTGATGATGCTGTAACTGTACCTGAGTTTACTGTACAACCTGTCTGTGATGAAAAAATGTCTATACCTGGCAATGTCATTACTGCATGCAACGATGATTTGAGTAATGCCCGTCTGTGCCATTCTGACAGTGTACCTGTGCTAGCCATACCGCGCAGCGGCACTGCTCAGAACCCGAGCTCAGAACAGGTGGAGGGGGTTCCGGCCTCCTCCCCCTCCTCTGACCGCAGGGATGAGACCTTTCAGCCGCTGGCCTCGTGTGACATGAGCCAGTTGGCTGAAACTGACAGCGCCGTATTCTCAGCCGCACTACAAAGTGACCCAAGCCTGAAGGTGCTCAGGCAGCAAGCCGCTGAGCCCCTCGCAGACGGGGCTGCTTTCAAGGTGTACTGGGAAGGTGGGAGACTGTACAGTGAGTCTGTACAGCCCCCTACAGGTAGACCCCACGCGAATACCAAATGGCTTGTGGTCCCGGGTGCGTTCAGGGGACATGTGCTGAAATCCGCACATGGTAATCCTCTGGCAGGGCACTCGGGTGTCCGCAAGACACTTGCCGGTATTCGGAACCAGTATTATTGGCCCCGGATGAACAGGGATGTAGCGAACTACTGCAGGGCATGTGCCGTCTGTCAGGAGCTGGGAAGGTCCAGGGATTCCTGCGGGGTTCCCTTAGGTCCACAGCCACTTAGCAGGGGAACCCTGCGTGGGCTGGCTGTTGACCTAACCAACCCACTGCCCGTTGTCAGCAGTCCCGGCAGACACCACGTCCGACGGCAGTGGCGCAAACGCCCTGTCCAGAACGGTCCATGTCGGGTCAACCCTGAGGGTAGCAGACCGCGACCGGTCCAGGGGAACCGAGCCACAGGCTCCAATAGGTTTTCCCGCCGTGCCGGCAGCTCGAGACCCATCAGCCAGGTTAGCGGCGCCGCCACACATCTTGCGGATATGTGTCTAAGCCGCAGACAAGAGGGGGGCTGTCACGGACGGTTGCGGGGCCGCAGACGCGTCCTGGAACCGCCCGTGAAGAAAAAGCGATCGCACTCGATTCTCTGCATCGATTGCACTTCAGATCAATAGAACCAAGATTTGATGTGTAGTATCCCTCTGCCTAGGAACAGCTGGGGGATTTGTCTTAGCCCAGTAGAAGCCTGGGGGGAGGTGTTAATTAGCATGGACATATTCCCTGTGGAAGGCACAATTCCCCTTTCTGTTCTGGGAACCAGGTGACACCTAGATGTTAATTAGCCTGAGCCTTTCATAACTTGGAGAGCCAGGAAGCTGATCCCAGCAGGGGGCTATTCAAAACCTGCTCCCACTCCAGACTCAACGGCACCAAGCACGGGCCATAAGAAAGCATGGGTGGTAGGATTTCCTGTCGGTATACGAAAACCGTATATCGCACAGCTATGATATTCATATAGTCTTGTTCGGTAACATCTGGCCATCGGGTTGATATGAAATTCATTGTGATGGCACATCCGGGTATTGAGATATGAATCTTTTCAGGAGCCTGACCTGCTGGCTTAGCCATGTCTGATGTCATATTAATCTGTATTTTCCACCAAGTATGAAGCTGTTACCCCCCTAAATATAACGTGTATGGTTCAGGAGTTACAGCATTTCATAAGTTTAGCCCTAAAATCTCTCAGAGGGAATGGACTGGCATTGGTTGGTGACTCAGAGGGGCCGGCATTGCCACACCCCCAAACCAGCTTCATCAAAAGCACCTGGCCAGCAGGCGGGGCGAGTCCTCCCATTCCATCCATCTGAGAACATCCTGCGGCCAGCCAGAGGACATAGGGCTGGTGGCCATTTTGCTGACCCATCTGAAACAATGGACACACGTGCTAGCGGCCATCTTGATTGGCATCTTCTGTAACCTGGAACAAAGAATTCTGCTGAACTTTGATTGAAACCAAGAGCTTTAAGAACTGGAAACCGTTTTGCTTGAACTTTCTGATTTTCCCACAAAAGGACATATTTCCACAAACCATAAGTATTTTCTCCCTTTTTATTTCATACTGGCTATTACTGTCTTAATAATTGTGATTTTAATAATTGTCTGTATATATTAATTATTTATATTGCGTGAATAAACGACTTTCTCCAAGTCATTCACTGTCCGCTACCCTGCTTATCAGCACACACAGAACTGATCCCGGGTCTCTGAAGATACGCTACTGTTTGTTTGTTGTTGGCTAGACAGAATACCGTGTGTTTAACCGTTTTATTCGCAGGACTAGTCAGTCAGTAAATCGGGTCCACTGGCCCATACCAGTGGTGGTGGCAGATACCGTGGAATCGTGTGTACGTTGTAATTACCCGTATCTCACAGGCTCCCTTCTGGTTTGTCTGCGGCTAATTCTTAACGGTTCCTACGCATTGACTGCGACCAGAGTTCGCACGATCTGTGCGCTGGCACCGTTTAGAAGGCTAAGTGCGGTCAGACCACTAGGGCTCCTGTGACAGAAGTTAAAGAAACTAGAAGTGGTGCCGAAACATATAAGAGAACACCGTACAAATTTCGAGAAAACTTGCAGTTTCTGAGGCCCTGCGTAGATTTGAGAGAGTAAGTGTCATAACTATTGATGTTTTAGCTTCTGTGAAGATATTGTGAGCACCTATAACTGAACAAAACAGATCATTGATGGTTGTACTGGAGTACATATACTGTATATGGCCATTGTAGGCAACTGTTTATAGGTGGTTTGTACAGGCAATAACTTTTTTACCTCACCGCAGTAATTTGTAGTTCTTATTGTGGATGGAAAGTACAACCACACCCAGTGGTACAGGAACAACAATACGTTCATAGGTTCGGCTTCGGTATTCGGGGATGACGTCATTGGGCCAATCAGAAGTCCTCCAGCCGAGGCCCTGGCAACCCTAGCAACCAATCAGAGGAGGGGAGCCTGGCCCCCCTCCTCTATATAAGGCGGCGGCCATGTTGCGGAGCCCCGTCCTTGATTAGTGACTTGAGTGGTACTGAGAGCATCTCCAGTGCTGCTGCGTCTGAGAGCAAGTGCTTTTCTTGTGCTAAACTCAGCGCTTTGCATCCTACACTCATTCTACACACTTATATTGTACTCATTTATAGTTAGATAGTAATTTGATTGTTTTTAGTCAGCTAGTGTATACTGTATACTGTGCTAGGCTAGTGTTAGTCTGTGTGCAGGCTAGGCCTGCTAGCCTAGGTAGCAGGGCCGGGCCGAGGCATAGGCTGGAGAGGCTCCAGCCTCAGGGCGCAGTGTAGGAGGGGGCGCAGAATTCATTCAGCTGTCATTCCTAATTGTGTTTGAAGCAGAAAGAAATAAGAAAGGGGATACATGGCAGTGACTGCAAGCCAGATAACTACATATTAAGGTGTTGGGGAGGTTGTGGGCCCTGTGGCGCCTCTTAGTCTAATAGCAATCCGTGTGTGATGGCTGGGGTGGCAGGGATGGAGGGGCGCACTTTGGTGTCTCAGCCTTGGGTGCTGGAGGACCTTGTCCCGGCTCTGCTAGGTAGCCTTAGCCTACTACTAGCTTAGGTAGGTTAGGGATTATAGTTAGTTGTGTACTAGTAGTAGTTTAGTTAATTTGTATTGCTGTAGTCTGTTAGTTTATTAGCTTCAGTACTGTGTTAGTTAATAGTTAGTTACTGACTGTACAGGCCAGCATCCGTTGTGATCTGTGACTGTCATCTGCCCGACCCTATTGATTGATTGTGTCTGACCGTGTGTGACCGACTTTAATTGTCACTCACTGTCTGCCACACGACTTAGATATTGTGTAGTACAATAGGGATTTATAGTTAGTTGTGTACCACTACTACCAGTACTACTACTACTCGTTTACTTAATTTCTACTGTTAGTCTGTGAGTTTATTAGCTTCTGTACTGTGTAATAGTTACTTCACAGGCCAGCATCCGTTGTGATCTGTGACTGTCATCTGCCCGACCCTATTGATTGATTGCGTCCGACCGTTTTTGACCGACTTTAATTGTCACTCATTGTCTGCCACATTCAGTGTCCTTGTCCTTCTCCCAGTCTACCAGTCTTAGCGCGTCCCTGAGCTTGTTAAAGTTAGCCTTTTTAAAATTCATAGTTTTAGTTTTACCCTTATTCGCAACCCTGCTGTGTAGTAGGTCAAATGTTACCATGTTATGGTCACTATTTCCCAAATGTTCTCGAACTTGCACATTAGATATAACATCTGGTGTATTTGAAATGACCAAATCCAGCAGAGCATCTCCCCTGGTTGGATCGGTTACCATCTGCGTTAAGTAATTGTCTTGCAGTGTTGATATAAATCTGCCACTTTTACCAGAGCGAGTGGCCTCAATGTCCCAGTTAATGTCTGGATAATTGAAATCACCCATAATTATGAATCCGCTTTTGCTTGTAGCTTTTATAATCTGTTGCAATAATTGCACTTCCTCCATTTAATTTATTTGTGGAGATTAATAACAGACCCCAATAAGCAATTGACAACTCTTATTACCGGCATGAACACTTACCCATAAAGATTCCACGCCAGTGCAGTTACTAGGCTAAAATGCACCGAGGGCAAGGGTGTAAAAATTTCGCCCCCCCCCCGGAGCAAGGTATGGGTGCCCGCAGTATAGGTTAGCCAGGTCTAGTTGCACTTAGTATAGGTCCCCCCAGTATAGGTAGCCAAGAATAGGTACCCCAGTATAGGTAGCCAGGCATAGGTGAGCCAGTATAGTTGCCCTCGCTATAGGTTAGCCAGGTAGGTGCCTCCAGTATAGGTAGCCAGTATAGTTGCCTCCAGTATAGGTTAGATAGGCAGGCGCCCCCGGTATAAGTTAGATAGGTAGGTGCCCCAGTACAGGTTAGCTAGGTGGGTGCCTCTAATATAGGTAGCCAGAATAGTTGCCCCAAGCATAGGTTAGATAGATAGGTGCCCCCAGTATAGGTTATTTAGGTAGGTGTCTCCAATATAGGTACCCAGTATAGTTGCCACCTGTATAGGCTAGCTAGGTAGGTAGGTGCCTCCAATACAGGTTAGATAAGTGCCACAGTATAAGTTAGATAAGTAGCTGCCCCCCCAGTATAGGTTAGATAGGTAGCTGCCCCCCCAGTATAGGTTAGATAGGTAGGTGCCCCTCAGTATAGGTTAGATAGGTAGGTGCCCCCCAGTATAGGTTAGATTAGGTCGCTGCCCCCCCCCCCCCCAGTATAGGCTAGATTAGACAGGTGCCCCCCAGTATAGGTTAGATTAGGTAGCTGCCCCCCCCCCCAGTATAGGTTAGATAGGTAGGTGCCCCCCAGTATAGGTTAGATTAGGTAGCTGCCCCCCCAGTATAAGTTAGGTAGGTGCCCCCCAGTATAGGTTAGATAGGTAACTGCCCCCCAGTATAGGTTAGATTAGGTAGCTGCCCCCCAGTATAGGTTAGATTAGGTAGCTGGCCCCCAGTGTAGGTTAGATAGGTAGCTGGCCCCCAGTGTAGGTTAGATTAGGTAGGTGCCCCCCAGTATAGGTTAGATTAGGTAGGTGCCCCCCAGGATAGGTAGCTGCCCCCCAGAGTAGGTTAGATTAGGTAGGTGCCCCCCAGCGTAGGTTAGATTAGGTAGGTGCCCCCCAGGATAGGCTAATGTCTATAGTGCCATATCGAGATTGACTTATTAGCTGCAGAGTTTCTGTGGGAGATTGTACCATTAATTGTTTCTGAAACCTGCAGTATAAAATCTGGCCACAAGATGTCTCTAAATTACTTTCGCCAGCCACTTCCCTCTCTTCCCACTAGATGAAGTTAACTTGGCCCTTATTATAAGCAGGCCTCGTAGTATAAATACAGGAAGGAGAGGAGGTGTAAGAACGTGATGACGTAGCACGTCCTGATGAAGCTCCAGTGGGCGGGGCGAAACGCGTAGACGTCATGCTACGCTTTCCTTCATGCTGGGAGCCGTTGTCTTGGTGTCCAGAGCTGCCGCCATTACTGCACTTGCAAGCTTGCACTTACTGAGCCCTTACTAGCCGCTATCAGCTACCACCTGTGACCATCTATGCACTGGAAGTACGATACTGATGCCTGACAAGATAAGTGCTGCCACTGTTCTATCAACTTTATGATTATAGTGCACAACCGCATACAATGCAATGACTGCCTGTTAGCCTTTTTTGCGGCATCTACGGCTGATGTGTGTTGCGACCTACGCTTGTTAAAATGGATATGCTTTCTACTTATAAGTGAGACAAGGGCTGTTAATGCTTCTCTAGCAGTCCCAGAGTCTGGATGCACACCCACTTATGGTACAGTGACAGTTTTGTCAGCCGTGTCCTGTGGCGCCTGTTGCTGGTGTGCACTTGTGGTCTATGAATGGACATGTGTCCTGTTTGAAGTCGCTTGACCTTGTTGCGGAGGATTGCCAGTGCTTGTCTGTCATAGCTATAAGTGCAACTGTGCTTTGATGGCTAAAAAAGCATCAAGAGGAAAAATGTTTACATAATACTTCTTGGATATGATGCATGGCCAGATGGCTGAAGTATGCAAATTTCACTTTGGCTCTGATGCTCTATGAAACTGCTAATCAAAGTATACGAACCTGGATGGACTTTTTTGTTTTCAATCCAGCCACAATGAATAGTGGTCTATCTTCAATATAATGCATATACGTTTGAACTCAATAACTATATATACTTACAGAGATCTTATGCTATACCACAGTCCCACAACTATCTATGAGCTATGAACTTTACTTATGGATAACCTATGCAATTATTATGGAGACTATGCTGGATTTGACATCCATTCTGTTGCAAGACTTATACATTGCTATTTTGTGGCACTGATATCCTTGTTTTTTTTGTGTTATACAGGCTCAGATTATTCATATAGACAGCAGCTCCCAGATATGTTTTTTTTTATATATATATATATATATATTGCTGGCATTTATGTATTCTGTGAATAGACCCCATTACTGATCATATTGGTTTACACCTAGCTATCCTCTGTGAGTGGTCCTCAAATTGGAGGTTACATATACCTATACTTATAGGTCCCTCACCTGTATTCCAGGATATGGTGTTTCCAAATAATACCCACTGCTATTTAATATAATACTGCCTTATATCTATGTTGGTTGCCCTTAGTGGTCATTACTGGTTCTGCCTTTCTGTAATCCTCTGTGAGTGGTTAACTGGTTATGACCTGTTATTTACAATTCCTTCTTAGTTTGGTCACCTCGCAGGGACAGATATAGTCAGCACCAGGGTGATCTCTATATCGGTTTAATTAGCCTTGGACATTATGTGTCTTGACCTTTGATTTGATTATGGTCTATGCACTGTTGGATCATATTGGTCATGTCTATCCATGCACTCTGTGAGTGGTTATGACCGTTTTACACACAATAACTTTGGTCTCCTCGCAGGGGTATGTATAGGTATTGCCAAGGTAGGCCTCCAATTATATATGGGCTATTGGTCACGCCTGTTGTCTGTTTCCCATGAGTGGTTATGATCATATTATTTCTTACTATACTTTGTCTTTGGTCTCCTCATGGGTTCACTTAATTGGGCGTTACCAAAGATTTTTCTCTTCGATTGGCAGTCACTAGCAGTATGGATAAGTTATCAAATGGTGGTCCCTCTGCAGTGCCTAGCACAGTAGCAGCAATTTTGTATTGTATTAGCAATATATTATCTATGCCAGTTTATACTCTGACATAATTATAATTACAGCGTGTGTGTATTTTTCAAAATATACATTATTCTCTAAATAAAGTACAGTTTTTGAGCAGCATATACTGGTTTGCGTTTGTATTTTTGATTGGTTTTGTTTTGTTACCAGTGCTGGTACCTGCACATCACACACACTATACTATTATCATATATTTTTCATTATTATCTAGGTTAGATAGGTAGCTGCCCCCCAGTGTAGGTTAGATAGGTAGCTGCCCCCCAGTGTAGGTTAGATTAGGTAGGTGCCCCCCAGTATAGGTTAGATAGGTAGCTGCCCCCCAGCGTAGGTTAGATAGGTAGCTGCCCCCCAGCGTAGGTTAGATAGGTAGCTGCCCCCCAGCGTAGGTTAGATAGGTAGCTGCCCCCCAGCGTAGGTTAGATTAGGTAGCTTCCCCCCAGTGTAGGTTAGATTAGGTAGCTGCCCCCCCCCAGTATAGGTTAATAGGTAGCTGCCCCCCAGTGTAGGTTAGATTAGGTAGGTGCCCCACAGTATAGGTTAGATAGGTAGCTGCCCCCCAGCGTAGGTTAGATTAGGTAGGTGCCCCCAGTATAGGTTAGATAGGTAGCTGCCCCCCAGTGTAGGTTAGATAGGTAGCTGCCCCCCAGTGTAGGTTAGATTAAGTAGGTGCCCCCCAGTATAGGTTAGATAGGTAGCTGCCCCCCAATGTAGGTTAGATTAGGTAGCTGCCCCCCAATGTAGGTTAGATTAGGTAGCTGCCCCCCAATGTAGGTTAGATTAGGTAGCTGCCCCCCAGTGTAGGTTAGATTAGGTAAGTGCCCCCCAGTATAGGTTAGATTAGGTAGCTGCCCCCCAGCGTAGGTTAGATTAGGTAGGTGCCCCCCAGCGTAGGTTAGATTAGGTAGGTGCCCCCCAGCGTAGGTTAGATTAGGTAGGTGCCCCCCAGGATAGGTTAGATAGGTAGCTGTCCCCCATAATGAAGGGGGGAGCCGGAGCCGCGGGGAGGGCAGCCCTCCCTCTCCCTCCCTCTCCCGGGCCGCCCTCTGTGCTCCCCCCTCAGATGCATAGTGAGCAGGCAGGAAGCGCTGTATACAACATACCTCCCTGGCTCCAAGCGCCGCTCTCTCGCTGCCGGTCTTCTCCTATCTGCCTACATGCTGATACACACGCTGCTTCCGGCCAGTGGCGTAGCTAAGGAGCTGTGGGCCCCGGTGCAAGTTTTACATTGGGCCCCCCCAAGCACTGTATACATAACCATTGATACGACGCAACAAATTCTGCCAAGGACAATTACAGTGTCAGAGGTGCAAGAAGGGGATGGGGAACAGTTTATTAATAATTACTACCATTCAAATCCTCTATAGAAGTGATTTTTACAAGCACAAGACCAATAAAGAGCTAATACTGCTGTTGAGGGAGGGCCCCTCTGGCCCAAGGGCCCCGATGCGGTCGCAACCTCTGCAACCCCCATTGCTACGCCACTGCTTCCGGCTAAACAGGAAGCAGCATGTGTATAAAAGTGTATACAGAGAGGAGACCGGCTGCGAGAAAGCGGCGCTTGAAGCCAGGGAGGTATGTTGTATACAGCGCTTCCTGACTGCTCACTATGCATCTGAGGGGGGAGCACTGAGGGCGGCCCGTTAGAGGGAGGGAGAGGTCGGGCTGCCCTCCCCGCAGCTCCGGCTCCCCCCTCCATTACAGCGCCCCCTCCCAACAGCGCCCAGGGCGCTCCACGCTATCACAGTCCTCCTCAGCCATGTCATCAATCAAAACTGGAGATAAGGAAGGCTTAACAAACATACAGCCCCCCCTTTTTTTATTGGATTTTTTTTCTAAAAACACATCCAATCATGGCTAGCAACCATCCATGTTTCTGTTACCCCTACAATATCATAGTCATTATCTCTCATCAGCAACTCCAGTTCACCAATCTTATTTGAAAAGCTTCTAGCATTGGTTAGCATGCATTTTATATTATAAATATAAATTATATTATACCATCCCTAATCAGCTGAATCCTGGGCTTTTCTGTTGAGCTTCCATAACCATTGTTTGGGAGAGACCTGATGCCAGGAGAGTTTTGTATGCACAGGAGCATGGTCCAAAATTGACATTGTCCCTATTTCAGAATCGATTAGTCTATTCAGATCCCTTTGCATAATCAAGTCTGGTATATTTCCTGTGGGGTCCAGGGGAGGACTGGGACCTTTTGGCCTGGGGGGAAAACACAACCCAGAGGCCCGAGGGGGGAGTTGGGGGGGGCTATGACAGTGAGACGAATGACAAAATGGGCGTGACCATGGCATGATGTGGGCGGGGCCAACTGCATGACACTATCATGTCAGTATGGACCAAAAATCTCTGAAGAATGCCATAAAATATTCAGGCAGTTCTGATGGCAAAAAAAATTTTCAGTACTAAGACATGCCTAATAAAGAAGCTAGTGGAATACAAGTAGTCCCCGGTCAATGAAGGCGATAGGGAATGTAGGTTTGTTCTTAAGTTAGAACACTGTCATTTCTGTGCCTCTTCTGTCCCCCTCTAAGTCACCTATTACCCCTGTGCCTTTTTTGTCCCCCTCTGTGTTACGTCTGTGTCTCTTTTGTGCCCCTCTGTGTCACCTCATATCCCTGTGTCACCTGTTCCCCTTCTGCCTGTTGTCCCGCTGTGTCACCTGTTCCCCTGTATCTCTTTGTCCCCGTGTCACTTTTGTTCCCCCCTGTGTTTACAATAATTCTGTATAAATGATTTAGTCAGTGCTTGCCCATTGTAAAATCTTTCCTCTCCCTGATTTACATTCTGACATATATTACATGGTGACATTTTTACTGCTGGTAGGCGATGTCAGTGGAAGTAGCTGCTGCTTACTTTTTTGGCAGTTGCAAACAGCTATTTCCCACAATGCAACAAGGTTCACAGACAGGAAACTGCCAGGACTATGGTCCTCACAGTTACCTGTGGGAGGGGTTTCAGCACAATATCAGCTATACAGAGCCCCCTGATGATCCGTTTGTAAAAAGGAAAATATTTCTCATGGGAAAGGGGGTATCAGCTACTAATTGGGATGAAGTGCACTTCTTAGTTACGGTTTCTCTTTAATTCCCTTTCTCCACCTAATCAGTTGTTCTCAGTTATAACTGAAAGAAAACTGATTTTCAAAGTAATGCCCATGTTTTCCTATGCTGCTGAATGGATATCAGAGAAGAACCAGAAGGACTACAAGAAGCCCTAGGTAAGTTACACTGACCACATTAGGTTTATTTAGAGGAAACCTGAGAAGTGGTATATTTATACCTACATGGGGCTTCCTCCAGCCTCATGAGGTTGCCCGCACCGTTGTCTTGTAGTCAACCACAGTAATCTGGCTGGCTTCACTCTTCTGCACAGGTGCAGCATAACCGCCTCTTCCCCCTCCCCCCATTCCGCTCCCACAGCTGGGAGTAATATTGTGCAGGCGCAGAGCACTCCCGGGCACGGGAGAGCAACGTTGGTGCATGCGTGGCAGGGCATGTGCAGAAGCGCATGACTGTCTGTGAGTGGCCAGAGTACTGGGGGGTGGGGTTGTGTAATATTAGAAGACAAAAAAGCAACCAGAGAGGACAGCGAGGGAGCACTTCATGGGGCTGGCCCAAGTAAGTATAAATACACCAGTACACAACACAGGTACACTTTAAGGTATCCTTTAAAGAACTTCCGAAGCAAAGTAAAAAATACTATTTTTTTACTCACCTGGGGCTTCTTCCAGCCCTGAGCAGCCGTCTCAGTCCCTCGCCACAGCCCTGGCCCTTCCACCAGTGGGGTCAGCTCTTCTGCTCTTGTGCGTCAACATCATCTGACATATACTGTACTTGTACACAACTAATGTGCAAGCGCAGTATGCACCGGGTGAAGTGGATGCACAGACAGGTGCAGAAGAACCGACCCCGCCGGTGGAAGGCCAGCAGGGAAAACGCAAAGGACCAGGGCTGTGGCGAGGGACTGAGATAGCTGCTCAGGGCTGGAAGAAGCCCCAGGTGAGTAAAAAAATAGAATATATATTTTGCCTTGGAAGTCCTTTAAAAGTAAAGTGCTTAGTGCTATTGAGGTAGTACAACAATACATAAATATGCATGATACAAAGTACCAGTGCTGCAAAAAGCTAAATCAGCTAACACCAGCAGGTAGCAGTGAAAGGGTTACAGGTATACAGGAGACAGGGAGATGCAGAGCTAGTGTGATCAGAGCTTGCCTTTGCAAAGCACAATAAACAAATGGGGAGGAGGTGTCCGCTTACAAAAGACAGTATCTGTCTGGTCTGTATGTACCTGATGTTTGCCATGATCAGTGTCCCAGCTTCAAGCAGGAGGCTGGGAATGAGGGAGAAAGTTGTCATCTTTCTTTTCACAAGGCAAGACTGGAATCCTCCAGCAGCCTCGGCCACTTCAAATGATGCGCTTGAGCCGCTCTCTCCTCACTGGCAGTTTGTCGCTGCTGGCAGGGGGCATAACCTCTGTTGCCTAGCAGCATCTGTAGCCGGAGCGAGGTCCCGCAGCTTAAAGTGCTGTTGTGAGACCAACTTACCAGACAGCGGGCGGTTGCCAACACTGCGTTCGGGGGAGGGAGCCGCTTATATAACATAAGCATCGGCCCTGATGCAAAGTACAGAAGGCGGCCCGGGGGGGCAATCGCCCCCCGTCCTCCCAGGCCAGTCCGCCCCTGGTGGGGTCCCAAATAAATGGTATAATCCCTACCCGATGGGTTAGCCAACCTCCACATATCTATCAACTGCAATGTTTGGAATTGTCAAATAAGCCTCAGCATCTGGAAGGGGAGGGATGAGGCTTGATTGGAGTAATCACATTTTGGCTCTAGTGGTACATTAAGATCTTCCCCAGGACCAGGATACCGTCAGAAAAACCGTTAAGTTCAAACAGAACTGATTTCAGAAAATGGCTCATTTGTCATATACAAATTAGCAATTATGAACAATTTTCCATTAATTTCCCCCTTTAAGAACAGACATCTTCCCTCCTCATCCTATCTAGTAACTCAAACTTAAGCCTAACTCCCTCAGACATCCCAGCTAGAGATGGCCTGAACTGTCCTTCAGCTGACAGTTCCCGGTGAAGAACGCGTGTCCATGTCAGTACGCAAACACATGGCACGTTGGACCCACCCCCTATACATCATCATGGAGCCAAACTTTGACCTCTCACTCTAGAGTCAGCAAGCACATGGCAGCCAATCAGCTAGCACTCCCTCCTGGACCTCCCCCCTATAAAAACACCAGCACAGCAGCCATTTTACAGTCTGCCTGTAGCTAGCTGTAAAGGAGACTAGGGACAGAGCTGTACTGCTATTAGGAAAAGCGTTAGTTAGGCCTCTTTTCTGTATCCCCACTGAGTTTCTTGCTGTTAGTACAGCATCCTGAGCACCCAAAGAGCCCTTCTAAGGGCTGGTACTGATACATAGGTTTTCTTGCATTTGTGATATCGCAGTTCTGTGTATCTAACTGTCCACAGTGCACTGATACAGATGTGCATTGTGCACACTTCCATTATTGGTACAGTAGCTTGCACAATACCCCTCATAAGTTATATTTTTTTTCTTTTTTGATATTGCTATATTGCAGTTCTCTGCGTCCAGTGACTGTCCAGTGCAGTGACTTCAGCTGCTGGACACAGGTGTGCACAGTGCTAGTGTTGGTACAGTACCTTGCACAATACACCTAATCAAAAGTGTTTTTTTTTTCACTTTTGATATAGTTATTTGCAATTCTCTGTGTCCAGTGCACATGTTAGCGGTTGGAGACCACTAACTACATAACTCAATAATCCTTCACAACCACTACTGGCATCATCTAGTATCCGACCACTACTGTCCCCTGTATTGGTCCAGTATTGTGAGTGATTGTTGCAGATAGCATTACATAAACCCTGTCGGTCACCCTGGTGACTGGTCAGAGCACAAATCCCTTTTTCCTATGCAGCATCCTATCGGTCACCTAACCTGTGCAGAGGGACATTCACTTTGCAAAAAAAAACCACCTGAGTGAAACACTACTGGTATCATCTAGTATCCGACCACTACTGCCCCCAGTGGCGGCTCCAGCTTCAGATTTTTGGGGGGGCTCAAAGGGGGCACGAGGGCTGGCAGGCCGGGCTTGGGGGGGGGAATTTGCCGCGGCGAAAAATTGGGCGTGGTCATGATGTCATGTGGGCAGGGCTAACTGTAATGTAGTTGTACCAGCTAACGTAGTTACATGGAAAAAAAAATGAAGTAAACGCACATAATGACAGGTAGCCTTTCACCAGTAAATGCACATAAGAATCAGCTTTTCACCAGTTAATGCACATAATGACAGACTGCGTTTCTGCAGTAAATGCACATAAGAGCCTGCTTTTCACCGGTTAATGCATGTAATGACAGACAGTTTCCCCATTAAATGAATATAAGAGACAGCTTTTCACCAGTTAATTCACATAATGACAGACTGCGTTTCCGCAGTAAATGCACATAAGGGACAGCTTTTCACCAGTTAATGCACATAATGACAGACTGCGTTTCCGCAGTAAATGCACATAAGGGACAACTTTTCACCAGTTCATGCACATAATGACAGACAGCATTTCCCCAGTAAATGCACATAAGAGACAGCTTTTCACCAGTTAATTCACATAATGACAGACTGCGTTTCCGCAGTAAATGCACATAAGGGACAGCTTTTCACCAGTTAATGCACATAATGACAGACAGCATTTCCCCAGTAAATGCACATAAGAGACAGCTTTTCACCAGTTAATGCACATAATGACAGACTGCGTTTCCGCAGTAAATGCACATAAGGGACAACTTTTCACCAGTTCATGCACATAATGACAAACAGCATTTCCCCAGTAAATGCACATAATGAGAGAACGTTTCACCAGTAAATGCATGTAATGAGACAGCGTTTCACCACTAAATGCACATAAGAGACAGCGTTTCACCAGTAAATGCACGTAATGACAGACAACCTTTCACCAGTAAATGTAGGTATTGAGAGACAGCGTTTCACCAGTTAATGCACATACTGACAGACAGTGTTTACCTAGTAAATGCATGTAATGAGAGACAGCCTTTCACCAGTAAATGCACATAATGAGACAGCGTTTCACCAGTAAATGCACATAAGAGGCAGTGGTGGGCTGGGCTGGAGGCCCCAGGCTCAGGTCTGGCTGGTGGTGGGCTGGGGGCAGCTCAGGTCTGCCTGGTGGTTGGCTAGAGGCCCCAGGCTCAGACCTGGCTGGTGGTGGTGGGCTAGGGGCAGCTCAGGTCTGCCTGGTGGTGGGCTGGGGGCCCCAGGGGGGCAGCTCAGGTCTGCCTGGTGGTGGGCTGGGGGCCCAAGGGGGGCAGCTCAGGTCTGCCTGGTGGTGGACTGGGCTGGAGGCCTCAGGCTCAGGTCTGGCTTATGGTGGTGGGTTGGGGGCCCCAGGGCAGCTCAGGTCTGCCTGGTGGTGGGCTGGAGGCCCCAGGCTCAGGTCTGGCTTATAGTGGTGGGTTGGGGGCCCCAGGGCAGCTCAGGTCTGTCTGGTGGTGGACTGGGCTGGAGGCCCCAGGCTCAGGCCTGGCTGGTAGTGGGCTGGGGGCCCCAGGGGGGGGGAGCTCAGGTCTGCCTGGTGGTGGGCTGGGCTGGAGGCGCCTGGCTGGTGATGGTGGGCTGGGGGCCCAGGGGGGGCAGCTCAGGTCTGGCTGGTGGTAGTGAGCTGGGGGCCCCAGGCTCACATCAGCATCACATATAAAAAATAATAATTCAAGTTGGCTTGGCTGCCCACCCCACAGTAACCCACCTTGATTCCTCCTCCTTCTGCTGAGCTGTCAATGGAGGTCCTCCTGCGTCTCCGTGAGTGAGTCACTAGTAGTGAGTGACAGTCTGGTGGCTGGAATGAGTCCCCGGCGCCGTCGCAGTGAATAGCAGCAAGCCTCTCTGCTCTGCCTCTGAAGCTGGGCGGGTGGACGGGCAGGCCAGGCCAGGCCAGGCAACACGCTGCACACTGCTGCGTGTCACATGACGGACGTCGTCACGTGACACAAATGAGCCACGAACGTTCCCTTGCCCGTGCGTGCCGCCTCTGTATACAGATAGACTGTATAATTACCCGGGCAGGGGCGGGGTTCCTCCTGACAGCCAGGCCAGCCCTCTTCCTTCCTTCTTCTGAACCGCGAGTACTGACTTGCGGCGGCCGCAGCCCGCGGGGTGGCTTTAGGGGGGGCTGGCTAGTTGACAGCTGGGGCTGAAGCCTGGGTAAGCCCCAGTGTAGCGCCGCCACTGACTGCCCCCTGTACTGGTCCTGTATTGTGAGTAATTGTTGCAGATTACTTAAACCCTATCAGTCACTGGACCTGTGTAAAGTGAACCAGTTCCTCCTCACTGGCAGGGTATTTTTGGGGGGATATTTTAATATTGTGAAATAAAAAAATGACAGGCAGAGGCAGGCCACAACGCAGGGGTCATGCTGCTGTGATTTCCTGTGGCCCTAGATTGGATAAAGCCTTGGCCAGTGCAGTTTCTAGGCTAAAATGCACCCAGGGCGAGTGTGTAAAAATTGCGCCCCCCCCAAGCAAGGTATGGTTGCCCGCAGTATAGGTTAGCCAGGTCTAGTTGCACTTAGTATAGGTCCCCCCAGTATAGGTAGCCAAGAATAGGTACCCCAGTATAGGTAGCCAGGCATAGGTGAGCCAGTATAGTTGCCCCCGCTATAGGTTAGCCAGGTAGGTGCCTCTAGTATAGGTAGCCAGTATAGTTGCCCCCAGTATAGGTTAGATAGGCAGGCGCCACCGGTATAAGTTAGTTAGGTAGGTGCCCCAGTACAGGTTAGCTAGGTGGGTGCCTCTAATATAGGTAGCCAGAATAGTTGCCCCCAGCATAGGTTAGATAGGTAGGTGCCCCCCAGTATAGGTTAGATGGGTAGCTGCCCCCCAGTATAGGTTAGATTAGGTAGGTGCCCCCCAGTATAGGTTAGATTAGGTAGCTGCCCCCCAGTATAGGTTAGATTAGGTAGTTTCCCCCCAGTATAGGTTAGATTAGGTAGCTGCCCCCCAGTATAGGTTAGATTAGGTAGCTGCCCCCCAGCGTAGGTTAGATTAAGTAGGTGCCCCCCAGTGTAGGTTAGATTAGGTAGGTGCCCCCCAGTGTAGGTTAGATTAGGTAGGTGCCCCCCAGTGTAGGTTAGATTAGGTAGGTGCCCCCCAGTATAGGTTAGATTAGGTAGCTGCCCCCCAGCATAGGTTAGATTAGGTAGCTGCCCCCCAGCATAGGTTAGATTAGGTAGCTGCCCCCAGCGTAGGTTAGATTAAGTAGGTGCCCCCCAGTGTAGGTTAGATTAGGTAGGTGCCCCCCAGTGTAGGTTAGATAGGTAGGTGCCCCCCAGCGTAGGTTAGATTAGGTAGCTGCCCCCCAGTATAGGTTAGATTAGGTTGGTGCCCCCCAGCGTAGGTTAGATTAGGTAGGTGCCCCCCAGGGTAGGTTAGATAGGTAGGTGCCCCCCAGTATAGGTTAGATAGGTAGGTGCCCCCCAGCGTAGGTTAGATTAGGTAGGTGCCCCCCAGCGCAGGTTAGATTAGGTAGCTGCCCCCCAGTATAGGTTAGATTAGGTTCGTGCCCCCCAGTATAGGTTAGATTAGGTTCGTGCCCCCCAGGGTAGGTTAGATTAGGTAGGTACCCCCCAGGGTAGGTTAGATTAGGTAGGTGCCCCCCAGCGTAGGTTAGATTAGGTAGGTGCCCCCAGCGTAGGTTAGATTAGGTAGGTGCCCCCAGGGTAGGTTAGATAGGTAGCTGTCCCCCATAATGGAGGGGGGAGCCGGAGGGAGGGCAGCCCGACCTCTCCCTCCCTCTCCTGGGCTGCCCTCCGTGCTCCCCCCTCAGATGCAGAGCGCAGCAGCAGCAGCCAGGGAGGAAGCGCTGTAAACAACGTTCCAAGCGCTGCTCTCTCGCCGCCGGTCTCTTCCTCTCTGCCTATACGATGATGCACACGCTGGTTCCTGTTAGCCGGAACCAGCGTGTGCATCATCGTATAGGCGGCAGAGAGGAAGAGACCGGCGGCGAGAGAGCAGCGCTTGGAACGCAGGGAGGTATGTTGTTTACAGCGCTTCCTTCCTGGCTGCTGGTGCTGCGCTCTGCATCTGAGGGGGGAGCACAGAGGGCGGCCCAGGAGAGGGAGGGAGAGGTCGGGCTGCCCTCCCAGCGGCTCCGGCTCCCCCCTCCATTTCAGCGCCCACCTCCCAACAGCGCCCCTCCCAACAGCGCCGGGCCGCACGGCCCTAGAAACGGGCCTGGCCTTGGCTTTGTTCAGTTTAGAGAGAAATGTTTAGTGAGCGCCCTCAGTCATTGCCCTGATAGCCTGGGCTTGTTGCTGAGACTGCGCTCACACCAGATTGCCAGTGTTGTTGCCGACTTTGCCTGTCTCTTGACTAAGCTTAATCCTAGATTGCATTATCTTTGCCGACTTCTGCCTGTCCCTGACCACGCTTCTCGATTGGATCTTCTGTTGCCAACTCTGCTTGAACCCGGATTACCCTGATAGCCGCCTGGATTGACCCCTGCATGTTTAAAGGATACCCGAACTGACATGTGACATGATGAGATAGACATGTGTATGTACAGTGGCATGCATACAAATAACTATGCTGTGTTCCTTTTTTTCTTTCTCTGCCTGAAAGAGTTAAATATCAGGTATGCAAGTGGCTGACTCAGTCCTGACTCAGACAGGAAGTGACTACAGTGTGACCCTCACTGATAAGAAATTCCAACTATAAAACACTTTACAAGCAGAAAATGGCCTCTGAGAGCAAGAAAGAGGTAAAAAAAAGGGGGAATTTCTTATCAGTGAGGGTCACACTGTAGTCACTTCCTATTTGAGTCAGGACTGAGTCAGCCACTTACATACCTGATATTTGATTCTTTCAGGCAGAGAAAGAAAAAAAAAGGAACACAGCATAGTTATTTGTGTGCTAGGCACTGTACATACACATGTCAATCTCATCATGTCCCCCTAACCCCCTTTTTCCTTTACTTTTACAATGCATCACCACAACTGTTCGAGACCACCCTTAGAAAATGCTTTGACCGACAGGTAGCGTACTACCTAGCGTTAACTGCTGATATCGACACTCTGAGGAGCGACGAACCCCTGGACTACTGGGTGTGCAGGCTTGACCTGTGGCCAGAGCTATCAAAATTTACCATCAAATTTTTGGCTTGCCCTGCCTCAAGCGTCCAGTCAGAAAGGACCTTCAGCGCAGCAGGAGGAACTGTCACTGACAAGAGAAGTCGCCTAGGTCACCAAAGTGTTGATTACCTGACCTTTATTAAGATGAATGAGGCATGGATCCCGGAGGGTTACTGCACGCCGGTGACTCGGTCCCCATACAGCTGTCTTTCCTCTCTGCACGCCACATAACTACCCACACAGCTTTCCTTCTCCGCCACCACCAACTAGGGTCCAAACCTTTTCTTTTGGTGTAAACATTTTATACAGGTAAATCCGGGATTTTTCAGGCTGTGGCTGCAACAAAATCTAATTTTTCAGGCATGTATACATGCCAAATTTTTCTGGCCTCTGGTGCTACACAGTGGCTGCAAAAAAAAAAAAAAGGCATGTACATGTCACTTCCCCTTCATGATCGTTACCTTGTCGCGGTGAAGGGTCTTGCGTAGCTCAATGAAGCAATGACCTATATTAGTGTGTTGGCACACCTAAGCGATAAGGTTGTTGCTTCATTGTGGACAGACTAAATTTGATCGGCTGGATAAGTTTTGGCAAAAACATTTTTTTGATGATAACTTCAGGTGATTAACACTGGGCCCACACTGCAGAATCAATGTTTTTTTTTTTAGTTACTTTAGTCATTGAACTACCTTAGCCTGACTTTAGGGGCTGGAAAACCGCCATCCCCTGCACTCCCACGAACGTGCACATAAGCACAGCAACCACTACACAGCACTACACAAAGATTGCTGCCGAGAGTACTAATATTTATATTCTGAGGGTGTCAAGTGTTAAAGAGACTCTGACATCTTTTTATTTCAAACTAACTAAAACGTTGCATCCCTGCGGCTGTAATCTAACTAAATCCCCCCTAACTCCCCCTCCCCTGCAAAATCCACTACTTTCTTGGTCGTAGATTTTGCTGCTGTAGGAGGCAAAGCTTTCAGCCGGAGCTCTGCCTCCATGTGCGTCTATCAGCGCGTTGCTCCGCCTCTCCCCCGCCCCTCTCAGTAAAGGAAGACTGAGAGGGTGGCGAGTGGAAGCGGCGATCCGGCGCTGATAGACGCGTGGAGAGGCAGAGCTGAGGCTGAAAGCTTTGCCTCTCACATAAGCGCTGCCAGGATTGCCCCCTGGGGAGTTTGGGGGGATGTAGTTAGATTACAGTCGAGGGGATGCAGCGTTTTAGTTAGGGCTATCATGTCAAACACATTTTTGAAATAAAAAGATGGTTTTTATGAGACTTAAGAGTGTCTTTAAAAGCAATTGAAGAGAAATGGAGAGCCCAATATGGTGTAGTATGTCAAGACAGATTGAATAATTGAGACAGTGAGATGGTAATACTCACAAACATGGGTTACCGCTCAGGTAACCACTCAATAGGCAGGTGAGGAGATTAGACCTGTCCTCACTCAGGATTAAGAAGTCGCTCTCTGTAAATAGGAGAAAAAGGGTAGATCACCCCTCCACCTGGGGTGGACTTGAATATACTGGTAGGTGAACAGAGGCGCCAGTAGAATAAAAGTACATAACATTTTTTTAAAAATTGCTGGGAGGAAGTGGTGGACTTGCCTCCGTTAAAGCAGACACCAAGGACTGTGATTAAATAAATAAATAAATACACTTTTATTGAAGATACCCCAAGGATGCAACGCGTTTCGCGGGCACAGCCCACTTCTTCAGGCAATAAACAGGGGATAAACAACTGTAAACAAAAAAACAGAAGACAGAGACATTGCTATAAAAGTTGCCCTACAAACTTGCATACATATTTACAATTAGTGTAATAAGGATAGTATTGTAAAATTAGTGCTCACTATTTCAGTATGGTTTGGGATAAACTACAAGCAATGTGTGATTGGAGTCTGGAGTAAACTGCAAGACTATGTGAGGGGAATAGGTGAGTTTGCAGTGGTAAATGGTGAATAATTAAAAAGGATCAAATTAGAAGGTAGGGAGTGGGGTAGGTTATAGTTAGCAAAGGGGAATATTAACAAAGGTAGAGAATAAATTGAGTAGAAAATAAATTATAAACTTACCAGCAATTCTGTTATAGCAAGCAGAGCACCTTTGTACTGTTGTGAGGTCGCCTGCTGCTTTAAAAGCATTAGTGCTAGCAGATCTGGCCAATCCAGATGCTGTGCTGGTGTGGGTGGGTGGAGTTAGTGGCCATGGTGACTGGGGATCCTCCAATCAGCTGCTGCCAGCTGTAAGGAGCTGAATGGTGTGCATGTGTTGTTACATAATGACTATGAACCGATGTTCAGGTTGCCATCTAGTGGTGGAAATCAATAATACAGCAGGGAGGATTTACAAAGCCATTATATGTGCAATAAATTATTTAAAATTAGAAATACACTAAAAACATAAAGAGTTGCAAAGATTAAAAAATGTTGTTTTAGAAGATAAAAGAAAAAAGAAAGAAAATAACAAGGAAATAAAAAGGAAATACAAATAAAATAAAAATAAAGATATATATATTTTTTTATTTATTTATTATTATTTTCTTAGGGGCCATTGGCTGAGAAATGTCTAGGCATGGTGTTGTCTGGTACATAATGCCCAGTGTTATATTTGTCGTTCTAACAGTTATCATAAAAATTATTGATGGTAAGTAGTGGTAATAATAATAAGAACATTAATGATCATGAATAAAAATACAATCTAAAAAACTATTAAAGGAGATTTAAAAGAGAGCGACCAAGGTAAAAGAAAAACTTCTGATAGGAGTGGTTGGTAAATTTCGGACTAAAGTGGTTAGTAGATTTTTTCTAAGACTTCGTTAAGGCCCTCAGGAGATAGGGTTCGTAACGTCTGTATCCAGAACATTTCGTATTTTTTGAGAAGATCAGATGCATTCGATTTCCTTGTGACAAGGAGACCTCACCGGCACGCCCCCCTCCATCAGCCAATCCAGGGCGCCGTGAGTCTCCTCTGACGTCAGCCGACCAGCAGGTCAGCTGACGCCTCTCTTCCTGGCATAAAGGTCCTGTCTGTGCACGCGCCCGCGCAAGACAACGACCCTATGTGCCAAAGAAAGCCCCGTCCTCGGCGTCCTAACCGCCGGAGAGATGGGCCGGTACACGAGGGTAGCTGCGGCGGCGGGACCATTCGCCGCAGTTGTCGCCCCCCCAGACCACCTCCGCCCCCGGCGACCCAGATGCCGGGGAAACGTGCGGAGACCTGAAGGCAGCTGCGGCGGTGGTGTCGCTGGTGAGGATCAGGTGGTGAACTTTCCAATCCACCACCTGTTCCTCACCATCCATCAAGGGAACCCCTGCACAGGCAACTTGTTCACCCTGAAGTCCTAAAGTTGCAATGACTATACTTTCAGGGAGGATGCCCACAGGAGTAAGAGACTGCAAAGATTCCGTTTTAAAGCACCTCGAGAGAGCATCCGCTTTAATATCCTTGTTGCACGGTCTATACGTAATAATAAAGTAAAAAAGAGTAAAAAACAGGGACCACCGGGCCTGTCTAGGTGTGAGCCGTTTAGCACTTTCAATATACTGCAAGTTTTTGTGATCTGTAAAAACTGTGATAGTGTGCCGAACCCCCTCCAGCCAGTGGCGCCACTCCTCAAATGCAAGTTTGATGGCCAATAACTCCCGATTCCCTATATCATAGTTTCTTTCCGCTGAGGAGAACTTCTTGGAAAAGTATGCACACGGATGCAACTTGCCCTGTAAGCCAGAGTGCTGGGACAGTACAGCCCCCACCCCAATCTCAGAAGCATCCACCTCTACCACAAAGGGAAGGGACACATCAACATGCTTCAAGATGGGAGCAGAACAAAACAACTGTTTGAGTGAGGCGAATGCGGTCAGTGCATCTAATGACCAGTTGTGGGTATCAGCCCCCTTTTTGGTAAAATCCGTAAGAGGTGCAATTATAGAAGAAAAACCCTTTATGAAACGTGTATAATAATTGGCAAAGCCTAAAAATCGCTGGAGTGCCTTTAACCTGACAGGACGAGGCCAATCCAAAACAGCAGATAGCTTATCGGGGTCCATCTCTAAACCTTCAGTGGAGATTATGTAACCAAGAAAAGGAACCCGGGGGACCTCAAAGAGGCATTTTTCAATCTTGGCGAAGAGAGAATTTCACCGCAATTCGGTCAAGACAAATTTCACATGGTCCCTGTGCTCAGACAATGTACGGGAAAAAATGAGGATGTCGTCTAAGTAAACTAAGACGAATCGTCCTAAGACCTCCCTGAAGACCTCATTGATCAGTTCCTGGAAGATGGCTGGGGAATTGCACAACCCGAAGGGCATCACGAGATATTCGTAATGCCCGTCGGGCGTGTTAAACGCCGTCTTCCATTCGTCACCCTCTCTTATACGTATCAGGTTGTAAGCCCCCCTAAGATCAAGTTTGTTGAGCACACCCGCATCCGTGACTTGAGAAAATAAATTGTCGATTAAGGGCAAGGGATAACGATTTTTCACTGTAATCTTATTCAAACCCCTATAATCGATTCAACGGTCTGAGGCTACCGTCTTTCTTTTTAACCAAAAAGAAACCAGCCCCGGCCGGGGACTTGGATGGCCTGATAAAGCCTTTTGCCAAATTATCCGCAATATAGTCTTTCATAGCCAGTTTCTCTGGTCCTGATAGATTATATAGATGACCCCTAGGGGGCATACAACCTGATCTTAATTCTATGGGACAATCAAAGCTTCGATGTGGTGGCAGTTTGTCAGCTGCCTGGGGACAAAATACATCTGCAAACACGGAATACTGACTGGGTAACCATTCCACCTGAATCTTGGTGGTACAAAGTGTGACCTTTGTTAAAGAGAATCTGTATTGTTAAAATCGCACAAAAGTTAACATACCAGTGCGTTAGGGGACATCTCCTATTACCCTCTGTCACAATTTCGCCGCTCCCCGCCGCAATAAAAGTGGTTAAAAACAGTTTTTAAAAGTTTGTTTGTAAACAAACAAAATGGCCACCAAAACAGGAAGTAGGTTAATGTACAGTATGTCCACACATAGAAAATACATCCATGCACAAGCAGGCTGTATACAGCCTTCCTTTTTAATCTCAAGAGATCATTTGTGTGTTTCTTTCCCCCTGCAGCTATCTTCCACTGAAGTGTCAGGCTATTTCTTCCTGCAGAGTGCAGACAGCTCTGCCTGTATGTAATTCCTCAGTATGTGAAAGCCCAGCCAGCTCAGAGGAGGATTTATCCAGCTTGTAGAAGATAATAGAGCAGAGAGAAGCTGCACTAATCTAAATAACACACAGGCAGTGTGCAGAGAGGGGCCTGGAGGGGGGAGATGAGCCCCCCTTCCAGACACAGGCTGACAAGTCTGACAAGAGAGAGATAAGTTGATTTATTACAGAGATGGTGATAGTAGAACGTGCTGCAGTAAGCCAGAGCACATTAGAATAGATTTTGGAACTTGTAGGATGGAAGAAAACCGGATGAAATTTTTGGTACGGAGTCTCTTTAAGCAATAGTCCTGACAATAGGGAGACCAACTCAATAATTGCCCGGAACCCCAGTCAATACGAGGAGAGTGCTTCTCAAGCCACGGCATCCCTAGGATCACAGAGGTGGTGATCATTTTAATAACCAGGAACTGAATATTCTCCTTCTGGAGGGCCCAAATCTGACAGGATAGTACTGGTGTCTGTAAAGGAGATCGTTTGTTCTGCAATGGTGAACTATCCACTGCCATAATTACCAGATCCTGACCTAAGGATTGGAGAGGAAGGCCAAGCTGGATTGCAAAATCGTAATTCATAAAGTTGGCGGCCGAGCCTGAGTCCAAAAATGCCTGCGTCTCCAGGACTCGGTCTTGCCAACTGATCACACAGGGCAAAAGAAGCCTGTCCTCCACTAAAGGGATGGCGGACCCACCCACCATGGTACTACCAGCCACCAGAGTGCGGTACAACTCATCAGAGTCTGGGTTCACAACCTCCGACTCTGTCAGAGAAGTCGACCCCCTCGGCTTCTCCAGTTCGCAGGTTAGCGGTAAGTCTGGATTGCCTAGGGTAGTACTTCCAGTTACTCCTAAGCGACTTCTTGGGGCAGGCGGAAACCATATGCCCTTTGTCAGCGCAATATTGCCATAATTTCTCAAGATGCCTTCTATTTCTCTCGACCTCTGAGAGCTTGGTATGTCTAATCTGCATTGGCTCGTCAGTGGGTGGAGAGGAAGGCGTAGGGACTGCGAAGGTACAAGAAGCGAACCTTCCTGGGACTCTAGCCCGAGTTTGCTTTTGATGGCGAACTCGACTATCAATCTTGATGGCCAAGGTTATGGCCACATCCAGGGTCTTGGGCTCTGGATGACCCAACATGAGATCAGCTATGGCATCAGACAGTCCAGACAAAAAACAGTCTAAAAGCGCGTACTGCCCCCACCTGGCCGACACTGCCCATCTCCTGAACTCGGCAGCATAAACCTCAACGGGACTGTGACCCTGCCTGAGGGTCTTTAACTTTCTTTCCGAAGTCACTGCCAAATCAGGATCATCGTAAATTATGGCCATGGCCCTAAAGAACTCCTCCACTGAGGTCAACGCCTCATGCCCTGTAGGGAGGCTATACGCCCAAGACTGGAAATCTCCCGACAATAAGGTCTTCAGGAAAGTGACCCTCTGACCTTCTGTACCTGAAGAGACGGGTCGTAACTCAAAATATGATAAGCACCTGTGCTTAAAATTACGAAAGTCCGAGCAGTGCCCTGCGAACTTCTCAGGTGGGGGCACCCTCGGTTCGATCACAGAAGGGGGAGACACTCGAGTACTAGGGTCCAGTAAGCGGTTAACCGACTCAGTTAGTTGTTCAATGTGAGTCTGTTGCACGTTAACTGTTTTAATGAGTTCTTTAATGGTAGTGGTTAACCTATCGACCCGGGTGCAGAGTGTCTCCATACTTTTTCTGGTCTGTTGTTCTGTAATGGTATGGTGTCGTAGCTCAGATGTCTGATTATATAGGGATCTGCAGAATCACCAATAATGCAGACGCTATACCTGATTATGTGTGATCTGCAGAATCACCAATAATACTAGTGTCATAATTTAAGTAGGCCTCAGTTATTAGGCCTGAGTTTTATGTAAAAGGCTTGTCCGCAGAGTATGCCTTTTAAAATAGAGTTTCTTGTGATGCAGGCAGAAGCATCTCGGTGTCTGCGTGTAGCAGATGATACACGCAGATACCGAGAACATGTTCCTGAAAGAAGGCCACAGGCCTGCACTGACCTCAACATGTACACCACAAGAACTGTAAACATAGGCCATGTTTTCTAAATACCAAATTCCTGTAAGTAAGGCAAAAGCCTCATTAAATATTAATCGAGTAGGTGGGTATTATGACACCACGAGGGGGCTCAGCCAATAGTCGGGTCTGGGGGATGGCGAAGATGAGGTCACATTTAACTCTTTCCTAGTCGGTATTAAAGACCCGGGACGAGCGGACAGAGGGCTCTCTGATTCCTGCTCTGCTTCCTACTTCATGCTACCTAGATGCTGACTGGGACCTCTAAGTATTTTCATTCTTCATGTAATCTGATTAATGTATGCTGTACATAGGTAGTCTAGAGTAACGTAGTCTAGAAAGAAGGTAACTGACTAACAACCAGGAGGGAGGTTAGTCAAGAGCTGTAACGCCAAGGACTTAAACATGTGGATCTGCTTTGCTAGGATATGATGAACTATATCTGTATATTTGTGTAGTGAATAAACTCCTTAAATACTGAAGAAGCCTGAGAAAAGTCTATCTCCTGCTTGCTGTGTTGAGAGTCAAGTTATCTCACAGTCTGTGAGACGCAACTGTAAGAAGTTGCTGGTGCCGGATCGAAAGGTGATTAGAACAGTTTATAACAATGGTGCCGATAAACCCTTCACTGTCTAGCAAAACAGGCAGACAGGAGCCAGGGGCCGAAGTTTTCAAGGTATTCCACAGCGAAACAAGCGGAGTAGAAGCGGACTGGAAAGCTTATCAAGCTGATAAGTGGTGTGCGTGAGCCAGCACACGAGCTGCAATTCGAGGAAACCATCAGCGAAACTCTTGGACGTTAAACTTAAGCTGCAAGTGCACATGCAGTTAAAAGCCTAAAACAGGATCGGGAGATAGGAACGCTCCGAGGTGGGCTCGCAACTGCCACAGAGGAGATACCGATCCACTGAGCCAGCCGGTGTGGGGACAGAGAGATTACGCTCAGGAGTTCCGGGGGTCCAATCAGAAGTTTTGCGGAAAAGTTGCAAAGACTGGGCGAATTGGCAGGCGTACAAAATCCGGGATCAGGCAAGTATGATTTGCGTTGTTATATTGCATTATCTTTTTTGTACAAGGAGTTGATAATGTGTTCTGTGTAATGTGCAGCTTCGGTGTGAAGCGTACATAGTACTGGCTTTAATGTTTCTGTGTTGCATGTTATATAGTGGGTATGTATATATGGTTGTCTGTTCACAGGCAGGATTTTTTTTTTATAGCTGGACAGATGTTCCCTGTGTTTTCTGCTGGGTTTGTTTTGTTTTTTTTCTCTCTCTTGCTTTTTCAGAGAAGCTGTCCGCATAGGGGTTAGAAGAGTTTGGAGTGATGCCAGCTGTGTTGCAGTCTACTAGTGGATGGGAGGAAGAGGCTGGCAGAGAGATAAGGGAGAGTGAGAGACAGTCCAGGTTGTAAGCTGTGAGTTTTAGAAGTGTGTAAGGTTTAAAGCACGTGTTAACTGTTGGCAGTATGTGTTTTTTTTTCGGTGAGCTGGGTAGACAGGAATGCACAGCCCACGTCTCTGGGTCGCTTTGAAGGTATGAAACAGTTTATAACAATAAACCGTTTATAGCCACAGCTGAGATGGTGGGTGAAGTGCTTCTGTACTCTGGCGTTTTTCTCGGTCAGCATGTTTTTTTTCTGTCTGTAGGGGTGTTTGTGAGAAGTTCTGCAGGCTGGAGAAAGTCGTACGTCACTGGGTATTCTTATGTCTGATAACATTTAGGATTACAGCTGGGATGGAGGTTTTGTCTCAGGTTTTTGCAGGTATCTAAGAGTGTTTGTAGCGGAATGCTGCTTCTCTGCAATGTGTATTGATGCAATATGTTACTAGGCATGAAATGTTTGTTCTGTTTGATTTTGTTTTTTCTCCTAATGTGTATAGGATTAAGAGGTTGCTGTGGGAGATTGATAGCAGCCATCTTAGCTGGCAGTCCAGGACTCAAAATGGCGGCATTGGGAAGGGCCCGCCAGCAAGAGTCATGGCCCCCACACGTCATGGCAGGGGGGAGGAGGGGCTGGGGGATCCACGTCACGTCAGGCTGTGCTCGCGGCTCCGGGCAGAGCAGCTGAAAGGAAGGGAGGGTAGAGATAATGAGACATTCTACTGAGTATCTCGGATTCCGGAGTATTTCCCCAGAGCCTGGGTCCAGGGAAAGGAATGCCAGAATGCGTGCACCAAGCAGTTGCTGCGAGACTAGCATGGTCACGGATAGGAAGTGTTTCCCAGCTAGGGGCAGGGAGACACGTACAAGTCAGATATTTCCCAGGGTGGGATTTGCAAGCGCAGTGCAGATCAGATGTAGTGAGTGGCTTATGGGATTATTCCTTTAAGTGAGGCATCTTAAAGAGACTCCGTAACAAAAATTGCATCCTGTTTTTTATCATCCTACAAGTTCCAAAAGCTATTCTAATGTGTTCTGGCTAACTGCAGCACTTTCTACTAACACAGTCTCTGTAATAAATCAATGTATCTTTCCCCTGTCAGACTTGTCGGCCTGTGTCTGGAAGGCTGCCAAGTTCTTCAGTGTTGTGGTTCTGCTATGAACTCCACTTTATGCAGACTGCCTGTGTGTTAATTAGGATTAGAGCAGCTTCTCTCTTCTCTCTCATCTTTTACAAGCTGGATAAATCGTCCTCTGAGCTGGCTGGGCTTTCACATACTGAGGAATTACAAACAAGGGCAAAGCTGTTTGCAGGAAGAAAAGAGCAGCCTGAAACTTCAGTGCATGGGGGAAAGAAACACACAAATGATCTCTTGAGATTCAAAAGGAAGGCTGTATACAGCCTGCTTGTGTATGGATGTATTTTCTATGTGTGGACATACTGTACATCAACCTACTTCCTGTTTTGGTGGCAATTTCGTTTGTTTACAAACAAACTTTTTAAAACTGTTTTTAACCACTTTTAATGCGGCGAGGAGCGGCGAAATTGTGACAGAGGGTAATAGGAGATGTCCCCTAACGCCCTGGTATGTTTACTTTTGAGCGATTTTAACAATACAGATTCTCTTTAACGGGTGGTGCAGCATGAGTTCCCAATAGAGTAAAAGGGGGGACAGTGCATCAGGGGGTGCCGGAGTTGGAAAAAAGGGAGTTGACCAATCCAGGCATCCGTCGCCACGGCTGCAGAGCGGTAACGTTTTTTTCCGTTTTTTGTCGTGGACAGGGCCAGAGCTTGACTGAGAGGTGTGTGCGTTTTCTTCGTCCACTGATTGGTCAAATATGTTTTTTCCAGCTCCTATCAAGTGTAGCACAAAGAACAAGAAAATGGCAGCAGTTCATGGGGCAATTATAAAGATGAAAGAATTGCCATTTACAGAGTGACAGTGTATCAGTACAGGTTTGCCATACGACTACCTACCAAGTGGGCATTCAGGGATCAGCATACAGGCATTTGACGCTGGAATGCTTAGCCCTGCACCCTGTGTAGTTTAAGTGCAAAGTGCTCCTTCCTACAGGGAGGCAGCCATTTTTTTTGTAGTATGGGGATAGTAGCACGGCAAACATTGGTCAGAGGGTACAACACACAGAACTTCTAGCAGAGCTGGTATCGCAATAAGGTTCTAGATAAGTTAATGCGAAAATGAGTAAGAGCATTGCAGGCTCACCTGCAAAGCAACAACAGGTGTGTGGCATCCGTAATCTGTGCATGCGACGGCCGCGTATGTACAGAAAGGGGGGGATGTGGAGGGAGCCTGCAATGTGGTGAGAGCTTCCAAAGGTGAAGTCCGCGGGAGCATATTTTACACAGGTAAGTACATAGGATAGTACTTAGGTAGAGGAGAGAAGCAGCCCCGTTTCTATGGGCGTGCGATGCGTGCAATCGCCCGGGGCGCTGGATTATTGTGGCCGGAAGGGGGCGCTGTGGTGGTGGGAGCGGGCATAATAGTAATAACTCACCTTTCTTCATCTTCATCCGAATAGCCGATCTCATGCTGCTTCAATGTACTTCCTGTCTCGGCATCTGTCTCAGTAACAGCGCCCCCTGTGATGATGTTCCACATGTCAACACAGGGGGCGCTGTTACTGAGACAGATGCCGAGACAGGAAATACATTGAAGCAGTGAGATCGGCTATTCGGATGAAGATGAAGAAAGGTGAGTCATTACTATTATGCCCGCTCCCACCACCACTGCAGCACCTACCTACCTACTTACTCTATACTGCAGCATCTACCTAATCTATACTGCAGCACCTACCTACCTAATCTATACTGCAGCACCTACCTGCCTACCAATCTATACTGCAGCACCTACCTACCTATCAATCTATACTGAAGCACCTACCTACCTACCAATCTATACTGCAGCACCTACCTAATCTATACTGCAGCACCTACCTACCTACCAATCTATACTGCAGCACCTACCTAATCTATACTGCAGCACCTACCTGCCTACCAATCTATACGGCAGCACCTACCTACCTACTCTATACTGCAGCACCTACCTACCTACCAATCTATACTGCAGCACCTACCTAATCTATACTGCAGCACCTACCTACCTAATCTATACTGCAGCACCTACCTACTCTATACTGCAGCACCTACCTACCTACCAATCTATACTGCAGCACCTACCTACTCTATACTGCAGCACCTACCTACCTACCAATCTATACTGCAGCACCTACCTACCTACTTAACCTATACTGCAGCACCTACCTACCTACCTACCTACCTACCTACTTTATACTGCAGCACATACCTACCAATCTATACTGTAGCACCTACCTACCTACTCTATACTGCAGCACCTACCTACCTACCAATCTATACTGCAGCACCTACCTACTCTATACTGCAGCACCTACCTACCTACCAATCTATACTGCAGCACCTACCTACTCTATACTGCAGCACCTACCTACCTACCAATCTATACTGCAGCACCTACCTAATCTATACTGCAGCACCTACCTACCTACCTACTCTATACTGCAGCACCTACCTACCTACTTACTCTATACTGCAGTACCTACCTAATCTATACTGTAGCACCTACCTACCTACTCTATACTGCAGCACCTACCTACCTACCAATCTATACTGCAGCACCTACCTAATCTATACTGCAGCACCTACCTGCCTACCAATCTATACTGCAGCACCTACCTACCTACTCTATACTGCAGCACCTACCTACCTAATCTATACTGCAGCACCTACCTACCTACCTACCAATCTATACTGCAGCACCTACCTAATATATACTGCAGCACTTACCTACCTAATCTATACTGCAGCACCTACCTACTCTATACTACAGCACCTACCTACCTACCAATCTATACTGCAGCACCTACCTACTCTATACTGCAGCACCTACCTACCAATCTATACTGCAGCACCTACCTACCTACCTAACCTATACTGCAGCACCTACCTACCTACCTACCTACCTACTCTATACTGCAGCACCTACCTACCTTCCAATCTATACTGTAGCACCTACCTACCTACTCTATACTGCAGCACATACCTACCTACCAATCTATACTGCAGCACCTACCTACTCTATACTGCAGCACCTCCCTACCTACCAGGGGCGTCTCTAGCCATTTTGTCACTCCAGGCGAGAAATCCTGTGGCACCCCCCCCCCCCCGTGATTGCCCCCAGTCCCATACCCCGCACCCCTCATGGTGAACACCACTCCTGTGGTGAACCCCACCCCCAAGACCCCCGAAAATCATAATGCAGCAGCGTTTCACCAGAAAATGTACTTATTGCGGCATGGGTTCACCAGAAAATAGTTGTTATGCAGCAGAGCGTTTCACCATAAAATATACTTATTGCGGCATGCACTCACACACACCACACACAGTACACACACACACACTATACACACACACACACACACACAGTGTACACACACACACACACACACACACAGTACACACACTGCACACAACATACACACTATACACAGTACACACACACACACACACACACACACACACACACACACACACACACACTAGACATGCACAGCACAGTACACACACTATACACACACACACACACACACACACACACACACACACAGTACACACACTGCACACACTGCACACAACATACACACACACACACACACACACACAGTACACACACTGCACACAACATACACACTATACACAGTACACACACACACACACACTTTAGACATGCACAGCACAGTACACACACACACACACACACACACACACACACACACACAGTACACACACTGCACACAACATACACACACACACACACACACACACACACAGTACACACACTGCACACAACACACACACACACAGAGAGCACACTATACACAGCACACAGTAGACATACACTATACACATACAGAGATAGGAGGAGTGGAGTGAGACTGAGAATAGCCTGAGATGGAGCAGTTTATCTGTATTGCAGTCCCACATTACACAGAGACTAGTTGCTGGTAATAGGACTGCTGTCCCTGCCAATCTCTTACACAAGTCAGCAAGCAGCCCTCCTGGAGTCTAGGGACTGTCAAAACTTTTCAACCTGTTTAAGACCTTATCTGCACATGCAGTCATTATAACAATGGAGAGAGACCAGACAGATTTTTTTCCCACTGACCCTCCAGACGAGTTCTACATCATGCTGTGTATATTTACCAGCTAGCCTGCCCTCTAATTGCACTTTTATCAGCTAGCCTAGTATTTTACATTGTTTTACATCAACAAACCTGAATACAGCAGACACAGGACCAACCCTAAATCATTGAATGAAAGGCGGCCTGGGGGGAAGTCAATGCCTGGCTGCTACACAGTCTCTACATCCACGCAGTTAGCAGTAGCAGAGAGAGAGGGACTGAATTCTCAGGAGTTGGACTCAGGAGCTGATGATGCTGTACTCCTCGGATCCCTGACTAGGATGAGTGCCTTCTCTCACTGACTCATTCATTACTGTGGTTCTTTGAATCATTGAGCTGAAGTCCAGTCAGCCCCGCTGCTGCGGTGTAAACTGACACCTGAGTCAGCTGAGAGGCATTTCTTCTCTCACTACTCAGTGCAGAAGCGCCCTTGCCTCTTCCTGTCGCCTTAGGCGAAAATTTATAGCTGCCTAATGGCTCGGACGCCTCTGCTACCTACCAATCTATACTGCAGCACCTACCTACTCTATACTGCAGCACCTCCCTACCTACCAATCTATACTGCAGCACCTACCTACTCTATACTGCAGCACCTACCTACCTACCAATCTATACTGCAGCACCTACCTACTCTATACTGCAGCACCTACCTACCTACCTACTCTATACTGCAGCACCTACCTACCAATCTATACTGCAGCACCTACCTACCTACCAATCTATACTGCAGCACCTACCTACTCTATACTGCAGCACCTACCTACCTACCTACCTACTCTATACTGCAGCACCTACCTACCTACCAATCTATACTGCAGCACCTACCTAATCTATACTGCAGCACCTACCTACCTAATCTATACTGCAGCACCTACCTACCTATCTAATCTATACTGCAGCACCTACCTAACCTATACTGCAGTCACCTACCTATCTATCCTATACTGCAGTCACCTACCTATCTAACCTATACTGGCACCTACTTATTGAAGCTATACTGCAGTCACCTACCTAAGCTATACTGCAGTCACCTACCTAAGCTATACTGCAGGTACCTACCTACCTAACCTATACTGCAAGCACTTACCTATCTAACCTATACTGCAGTCACCTACCTATCTATCCTATACTGGCGCCTACTTATCTAACCTATACTGCAGGCACCTACCTACCAAACCTATACTGCAAGCACTTACCTATCTAACCTATACCTATGACCTTGCCTTAGCTAAAGCTGAAGGTAAATACACCATTCTCCTCCTCCTTGACCTTTCAGCAGCTTTTGATACAGTAGATCATCCCCTACTCCTCCAGTCCCTCCAATCCATGGGCATTCACGATCTCGCCCTGACCTGGCTTTCATCCTACCTCTCCAACCGCTCCTTCACGACCTCCTTCAATGAGTCCTCGTCCACCCCCAACCACCTCTCAGTGGGAGTCCCTCACGGCTCGGTCCTTGGCCCCCTACTGTTCTCCCTATACACATCCTCCATTGGCAAGGTTATCTCCTCCATGGGTTTTAACTATCATCTGTATGCAGATGACACTCAAATCTATCTCCACACCCCTGACATATCCACCACTACCATGGACAAGGTCTCCTCCTGCCTATCTGCCATCTCCTCCTGGATGTCCGCTAGGTTCCTAAAACTAAATCTAGACAAAACGGAATTTATGATCTTCCCACCCCGGTCATCCCTGGACCTCCCAGATGTGCAGGTCACTGTTAACCACACTACTATTCACCCTACCTCTCAAGCCCGCTGTCTGGGTGTCACCCTGGACTCCGCACTCTCCTTCACTCCCCACATCCAAAACCTCACAAAGTCCTGCAACTTCCACCTTCGTAACATCTGTAAGATTCGGCCTTTCCTGACCCCTGCCACCACCAAACTCCTCATCCATGCCCTCATAATTTCCCGCCTCGACTACTGCAATGCCCTTCTGTCTGGACTCCCTAAGACCCGAATAGCCCCACTGCAGTCCATCATGAATGCGGCTGCCAGAATTATCCACTCCTCCCATCGCTCCACCAGGGCGGCTCCCCTCCGTGAATCCCTCCACTGGCTTCCTATCCAGTCCAGAATCAGATTCAAGATATTGTGTCTGACCTACAAATCCATCCACAAAACCTGTCCAACCTACATTTCTGATCTTACTCAGAGATACACACCAAGCCGCTCACTCCGCTCCTCCAATGAACTTCGCCTGACCGTCCCCCGCATCACCCAGTCCCATGCACGCCTCCAAGACTTCTCAAGAGCCGCTCCGACACTATGGAACTCCCTACCTCCACCCATTAGGGCAGCCCCCTCCTTCAACACCTTCAAGAAGGCCCTCAAAACTCACCTTTTCACTCTTGCCTACCACCCCTCACAATTGCTCTAAACCCACAGCCGAACTCTGGTCCCCTACCACTCGTGTCCCTACCTCTCCCTCTAGATTGTAAGCCTTTGGGCAGGGTCCTCACTCCTTTTGTGTCCTACCTGATCATGCACCTCTATTACTGTGCACCCATGCTATGCATTTGAGTGAACCTAACTTGCCTAACTCCATGCTCCCATCCAGTGACTGACTAAGCATTACCTTGTACTCATACTGTGCTGTGTGATCTGGTTTTCTTGTATTCCTGTATTGTCATATTGCTGTTTGTCACCCCTAAATATTGTCTGTAACCTAAATTAATGTCCAGCGCTGCGTAATATGTTGGCGCTTTATAAATACAACAAATAAATAAATAATAAAAATAAATAATACAGCAGGCACCTACCTATCTAACCTATACAGCAGTCACCTACCTATCTAACCTATACTGCAGTCACCTACCTACCTATCTAACCTATACTGTCACCTACCTATCTAAGCTACCTATCTATACTGCAGGCATCTACCGATCTAACCTATACTGCAGGCACCTACATAGCTAACCTAAACTGTGGGCACCTATACCTGGCTCCATGGCGGGGAAGGGGGGGGGGGCGATTTTTACATCCTCGCCCTGGGTGAAATTTAGCCTAGAAACTGCCCTGGAGAGAAGTTTAACTCCAATCTACCAAAAAGAGTAAACAGAGTTCATGAGAACCATAAAGCAACGAGATCAATTACGGTATATATTGATCAATTTAAAGTATACAGAGTACAAGCCGCAGGGCGAATCCCAAATCATTAAAGGGACTCCGAGCTCTGGCTAAAATAAAAATGTTCACTTACCAGGGGCTTTCTGCAGCCCAGTGCTGGTCGGGACGTCCCACGCCGGCCTCCTGGCTCTTCTCCCCACGGCTGTCCATATAGGGCTGTCCGGCGGCTCCCCGGGCGACACTGGCCGAGTGTCGGGGCTCCTTCTTCCGCAAACCTCATCAATGACGTTGCACGCCGGCCGCCTCGCATCATCACGGCGGCCGGCGTGACAGTACGGCGCATGCGCGATTTAATTTTTATTTTAGCCAGAGCTCGGAGTCCCTTTAATAAGAATTGATTTGTTTGTATTTCGATTTCAGGAGTTTGGCAATATGGACTCGAGCCAGCTGCAGTGCTGGCAGCAAAGATGGAGATGTCAGTCGGATAAGCGAAAGGTTCCAGATGCCAATCTGAGTTTGGAGAACAGCGAGATTCCTGAAATTGGAAAGAGACTAAAAACCGAGATTCCTGAAATTGGAAAGAGACTAAAAAACGAGATTCCTGAGATCGGAAAACGACTAAAAAAACTGACTAAGCAAAGCATAATGCAAATTGTTAATGTTTTTCTTTCCCAAGGAGGTGCTTTTATAATGAAGAGTACAGTGCTGATGGTGATCCTAGGCTGCCATTTCGTCCTAGGAGAACGAAGAGAGGACATTCTCATGTATAATAAGGGGTTAATGAGAACACAAGTGCCAGGTGCAAACAAATTTTATGGCACAATGTGGGTGGAAGGTCTGAAGGGTCAGGTGTGCGGGCAGTATGAATTGAATGGCAGTGTAAATCTGCTATTGATTGAATGCCACACTCCCAGAATCGATGCACCGATCCAAAGTTTTGTTAAAAGGTACATGGCAGTACAATGGGTACATACAAAAGGTGGAGTGTGTGATTCGGGGGTACCTTGTCTTGGTTATCCAGAGTGAGATGGTTCCAGATTGGAGAGGAACGAGCAGGAGGCATCAATTCTCCTGCCGGAGAGACGCAGGGGACAACATCACACTCTGGGGTTGCCAACAGAGGGTGTCTCTGAAACAACTATACACACGTAAAGGCTGGAAAGCCCGAGGGGTGGTGGTTCTCGAAACAAGAAGTAAAAATCGAGATCAAGCCACATTTCCAGGTGACAAAGAGGGTGGGGAGAGCGATCCCGGGGAAGGGAGAGCCAACACAGGGAACCCCATTCTCACTACACGGGTCACAACAGGGGACGATATTACACAGTCCATATGCAGCCATTTATCCTCATGCTAGTTGGATAAGTGAAGAGGTACTCTTAATTGAAAGATTGCAGAGAGTACAGTCTTCCCGACCTCAGGTACATATTGTGCCTCAGGACATAAGGGGGGCAGAGGTCCAATCAGGACAGTTGGGGATATATTTTGTCAGGGAGAGGCTAAAAGATCCTGTACAACGGAGATTGGACAAGGGAATTGTTACAGGAGCCCTGGTGGCTGACTGCAAATGGCCTTCCAAACGGTGCCAGCGCACGGATCGTGCGAACTCTGGTCGCAGTCAATGCGCAGGAACCGTTGGGAATTAGCCGCAGACAAACCAGAAGGGAGCCTGTGAGATACGGGTAATTACAACTCACACACGATTCAGGGTATAACTGCCACCACCTCGGTTACCATGGGCCCGAGGAGCCCGCTGACTGACTAGTCCTGCGAATAAAAAAGGTTAAACACACTCTATTCTGTCTAGCCAACAACAAACAATAGTAGTAGCGTCTCTCCAGAGGTCTGGTTCAGTGGTGCGGCTGATAAGCAGGGTAGCGGACAGTGAATGACTTTGATAAAGTCGTTTATTCACGGCAATATAAATAATTAATATATACAGACAATTATTAAAAACAACAATTATTAAAACAGTAATAGCCAGTATGAAAAATAAAAGAAGGGAGAAAAAATACTTAGTTCCTGGAAAGATGTCCTTTTTGTGGGAAGAATCATAAAGTTCTTGGTTTCAATCAAAGTTCAGAGTTCAGACCAGGTGGATGCCAGCATGTCCTTAAGCTGGCACAGATGAGTCCAAGATTTTCAGGGTGGAGGACTGAATTGCCCGGGCAGCTCATTCACTTTTAATGGAGCTGAGTTCAGAGGCGGGCTTCCAGAGTCAGCCCCCAGGCCGGATTATGGTAATCACATCTGGGCAGGGGCTTCAGCAACCTCATAATCCTGACATGTTCCCTAGGCCGACCTACGCGGCCGGCACACAAATAATAATTACATATTATCGATCCCCAGAACCTACCGATTAATATGATATCAGACATGGCTAGTGCAGTGGATCAGGTTCCTGAGAAGATTCATACCTGGGTTGTAGGGGCCCCGGGCCCCTCTCGACTGATATCAAGAGATTCAGCATGACCCTACGGATCCAATGATACTGCTCTCATAACTACCCTATTTATTGTATTCTGTAAATGGGTAAAAAATTATATAGTACATTCATTTCTTCCTGGTAAGGCTGGAGCCAGGCTGGCTGGTGTCAAGCTGTGACTAGTTTCCTGGGATCTCCCTCTATGAAAGGGACCACCAAATGGAGGTAATTGAGAACAAACATCCTCTCGGACACAGGCCTGGCCCAGGCTCATTAGCATATCAAAAGAGCCATCCTGCAGTTAAGCTGATGCTATCTCTCTGCTGAGAAAAGACTCAGCTGCTCCTACACAATCAATCCAGATTCTAGTGATCTGAAGTGCAATCGATGCAGAGAATCGAGTGCGATCACGTTTTCTTCACGGGCGGTTCCAGGACGCGTCTGCGGCCCCGCAACCGTCCGTGACAGGGAGGTATATCGATTCTTCTGGAGAAGGATCTTTTGCATGGAAGCTTCGAGATGTTTGGGTGAACAAATGGAAACGGTGCAACATTTCTTTAGGCACTGCCACTTCCTTAGTTCCCACCTCAACACATGTCTTACACCATGACCTGAGAGGTCAACCTTTTTTGGTGCTAGACGGGGAGGTGAAACAAGTAGAGTTGTCCTCATGCGGGCAATTCTCACAGAGGTACCTGTGTTTGCCGGGGCAAGTCAAATTTAGTGAAGAAGCCTGCTGGCTCAATAACACAGAATGTGAGGCTACCATTCAAAAGATCCACCCTGAAGCCAAACCGATAGTTCCGGTGGCTGAAGGAAAGGTTTGTTTTTTTAGCATCATGTCTAAGGACACATTCAAGGTACATTTTCATAATTGTTCCCATAAGGGGGATCTGTCAAGGGGAACATATTGTGTGAGCGGAGATCAGATATGGATCAAGTCATCCAGGTTTGATGACGTTATTTCTCAAATTGTTAAGAGAACTCTAAAGTTCAAAGTTTCACGGGAAGTTCCCCTCCTGAAAGAGAACACGACATGGGACAAAGGGGAACAGGGTTTGATCCAAGACGACCACACTTTGTTACAACGGTTAAACAGACAGTACAATAAGTTAGAGGTAAGATTTCACCATGATCAAGGTAATCTTAACGAGGTACAACACAAAAATAAGCAGGTGAGTTCCAGTCTGGCCTGGTGGAAAAGGTTTCCATGTTCCAGGGACACTCGGACTGGGCCTCTGCAGTTCACAAGTTCTTCCTACACCCACTGGTCGTCTGGATGGGGATGACAACTTTAGGCATCATTATTCAGGTGAGGTTGTGTGTTAAAATTACGTAAAACAAATTAACACGGTCAAGAGATTGGTGCCTCATAAACAATCTCATGAACCAATATTTCCAAATTAAGGGATATACAGGGTTACGGGTATAGGTGTAGCAGTACCGGTGATGGAGCTGATTGTATAAAGGCGTTCTTTTAGAAGACACCTGGCACTGCTCCGTTGTGTAACACACAAACGAGTTTCACTTTTCTGTGGTCATGCAAGTTTGTGAGTGATACGCAAGTGACGCAAATTCTGAGCATGTGGTATAAAGGGACTTAGAAGTAGGGCATCCCCAGAGAGCCTGGTTACAGGAAGACCAAGAGGTCTTGCCCTCTCTCCCAGGGATAACCGCCTAGAGCAGAGAAGTTGTGTGAGCACGAACATCGAAAAGTGAAACATAAAGAAAAGAAACCAGGTACTGCTGGGCTCAGAAATTGTGATCTGCGGATCAAGCCATTTTAGGGGGGATTGTTATAATTTAAGTAGGCCTCAGTTATTAGGCCTGAGTTTTATGTGAAAGGCTTGTCCGCAGAGTATGCCTTTTAAAATAGAGTTTCTTGTGATGCAGGCAGAAGCATCTCGGTGTCTGCGTGTAGCAGATGATACACGCAGATACCCAGAACATGTTCCTGAAAGAAGGCCACAGGCCTGCACTGACCTCAACATGTACACCACAAGAACTGTGAACATAGGCCATGTTTTCTAAATACCAAATTCCTGTAAGTAAGGCAAAAGCCTCATTAAATATTAATCGAGTAGGTGGGTATTATGACACCACGAGGGGGCTCAGCCAATAGTCGGGTCTGGGGGATGGCGAAGATGAGGTCACATTTAACTCTTTCCTAGTCGGTATTAAAGAGAACACGAGGTGGGTTTGAAGAATATTATCTGCATACAGAGGCTGGATCTGCCTATACAGCCCAGCCTTTGTTGCTATCCCAAACCCCCTAAGGTCCCCCTGCACTCTGCAATCCCTCATAAATCACAGCCACGCTACTGACAAACAGCTTGTCAGAGCTGCCTGTGTTTATCTCTATAGTGTCAGTCTGCTGCTCTCCCCGCCTCCTGCAGAACTCCAGTCCCCGCCTGCATCCCTTCCCTCCCTGCTGATTGGAGGGAAGGGGCGGGGGCAGGGACCGGAGCTATGCAGGAGGCGGGGGAGCAGCTGAGACTGACACTACAGATGTAAATACAGCCTCACAGCATGGCTGTGATTTATGAGGGATTGCAGAGTGCAGGGGGACATTAGTGGGGTTTGGGATAGCAACAGAGGCTGGGCTGTATAGGCAGATCCAGCCTCTGTATGCAGATAACATTCTTTAAACACACCTCGGGTTCTCTTTAAAGACCCGGGACGAGCGGACAGAGGGCTCTCTGATTCCTGCTCTGCTTCCTACTTCATGCTACCTAGATGCTGACTGGGACCTCTAAGTATTTTCATTCTTCATGTAATCTGATCTAATGTATGCTGTACATAGGTAGTCTAGAGTAACGTAGTCTAGAAAAAAGGTAACTGACTAACAACCAGGAGGGAGGTTAGTCAAGAGCTGTAACGCCAAAGACTTAAACATGCGGATCTGCTTTGCTAGGATATGATGAACTATAGCTGTATATTTGTGTAGTGAATAAACTCCTTAAATACTGAAGAAGCCTGAGAAAAGTCTATCTCCTGCTTGCTGTGTTGAGAGTTAAGTTATCTCACAGTCTGTGAGATGCAACTGTAAGAAGTTGCTGGTGCCGGATCGAAAGGTGATTAGAACAGTTTATAACAACTAGTATAGTAGACAAAGAGCTGAGTGTGTAGTGATTTGGTGCAACCGTAACTTTAATAGTTAAATGAGACCTCACCAGAGGGGCTGGTGAGGTATATCAGTACACTGACCGTGCACTAGGGTACAAGCTCCAGCAAGCTGGAGAACAATACTGAAGAGGCTGAATCTCCCGAGGAGCGGGTGATTCAGAGTGTACTGCAGCCGAGTGAACCACTTCACCAGAGGAGCTGGTGGAGCTCACACCTCACCAGTGGCGAGGGCCCACCGGTGAGTAGAATGGTCAGGCAGGCAAGGTTCGGCAACAGAGAGGTAAATATCGGTACAGAATCGTGAGGCAGGAGAGTAATCGGTAATCAGGCAGAGATTCAGCAACAGGAAGGTACGTATCGGTACAGAATCGTGAGACAAGAGAGTAATCGGTATTCAGGCAGGGGTTCAGCAACGAGGAGGCAGATGGGCAAAAGTACAGGGACAGAAAGCAGGATCAGAGTCAGAGTAATAGCCAAGAGTCATACACAGGAGATCAATATAAAGCAATATCCTAGTCTAGGTGTGAAGTCCTTGGCATCAACACCTCGGAACTAGTCTAACAAATAAACAGTAACAATATAGTAATATTCTAGACTAGGTGTGAAATCCTTAGCATCAACACCAGGGATCTAGTCTAAGGTCTGAGCGCTAACACGCAAGTATTCACGACAACAGACAAAGTGTGAATGAGGCCAGGAAGCTTAAGAAGCAGAGGAGACCTCACCGACACGCCCCCCTCCATCAGCCAATCCAGGGCGCCGTGAGTCTCCTCTGACGTCAGCCAACCAGCAGGTCAGCTAACGCTTCTCTTCCTGGCATAAAGGTCCTGTCTGTGCGCACGCCCGCGCAAGACAGCGACCCTATGTGCCAAAGAAAGCCCCGTCCTCGGCGTCCAAACCGCCGGAGAGACGGGCCGGGACACGAGGGCAGCTGCGGCGGCGGGACCGTTCGCCGCAGTTGTCGCCCCCCAGACCACTTCCGCCCCCGGCGACCAGATGCCGGGGAAACGTGCGGAGACCTGAAGGCAGCTGCGGCGGTGGTGTCGCTCGCCGCAGCTGTCATAGTTGTTACAGATATGTTTTGTTTTTGTTTTTTTTCAATATCTTTATTTATATCATTCATTTTCTTTTTTACAAAATCAATCCTTAAAATCCATGGCAGGAAAATTCCCTCCTAATCACATACAAAGAGAAATGCTTTTACCAATAACAGGGTTTTTCCCTCTTAAATACTCACACAATTGCTTTACCCTGAACATCAAGCCATGTTACATTACATTTATAGGATCCATTCAGGCCCAGGTGCCCTATATAGGTCCTCTTAATATCCTCTACTGTTCATCTCTAGCAGTTACTCACAATTACCCTTCATTCTCGCCCCCCCCTCCCCCCTTTATTCATCACCCCCAGGGCCGGTCCTGGACTTTCTGCTGCCTGAGGCAAAGATCGTAAAGGCGCCCCCCCCCCCCCCCAATATTTCTACATAACATTACATCCCCCACACAACCGACCGTGTCCGTGAAGGAAAGCCTGAGTGACGCAGCAAAGTGAGTGACTGACTCACCAGGGATTGGGTCTCCCTCCGGGTCTGGCGGCGGCGAAGGGCATGCATCCGCATCCAGCATGTATCCTGCACTGGCAGGGGACAGACGGCTGCGGTCTGCGGCGGGCATGCTCCATCTCGGATCTGAGGGATCTCGCGCTGGGCCAGTGAGCGGCGGCCGGCGGCAGCCAGCCAGCCTCATCATCGTCACGGTCACGTCGGCGGCGCTCGCTGCTCAGTGACTGACCGTGACAATCAGCCGCAGCCAGGGCAGCAGAGCGGGCGGCAGCCGCCGCCATCAAATCAGCAGGCTTAGGCACTAGGCAGCGTCACTAGCGTGCAGCCTTGAAAGAGACAGGAGAGGCTGCAGAGCTCGGAGTCGTCGGACTCTGAGGCCGGCGGCAACAGTGCAGTTTCTAGGCTAAAATGCACCCAGGGCGAGGGTGTAAAAATTGTGCCCCCCCCCGGTATAGGTAGCCAGCTATAGGTCCCCCCCGAGTATAGGTGGCCAGGCATGGGTGAGCCAGTAAAGTTGCCCCCAGTATAGGTTAGCCAGGTAGTTGCCTCCAGTATAGGTAGCCAGTATAGTTGCCCCCAGTATGTTAGATAGGCAAGCCCCCCCCCCCCGTATAAGTTAGATAAGTAGGTGCCCCCAGTACAGGTTAGCTAGGTAGGTGCCTCCAATATAGGTAGCCAGTATAGTTGCCCCCAGCATAGGTTAGATAGGTAGGTACCCCCAGTATAGGTTAGTTAGGTAGGTGCCCCCAGTATAGGTAGCCAGTATGGTTGCCACCTGTATAGGCTAGGTAGGTAGGTGCCCCCAATACAGGTTAGATAAGTGCCCCCAGTATAGGTTAGATAGGTAGCTGCCCTTCAGTATATGTTAGATTAGGTAGGTGCCCCCAGTACAGGTTAGATTAGGTAGGTGCCCCCAGTATAGATTAGATAGGTAGCTGCCCCCAGCATAGGTTAGACAGGTAGCTGCCCTCCAGCATAGGTTAGATAGGTAGCTGCCCCCAGTATAGGTTAGATAGGTAGCTGCCCCCCAGTATAGGTTAGATAGGTAGCTGCCCCCCCAGTACAGGTTAGATTAGGTAGGTGCCCCCCAGTATAGGATAGATAGGTAGCTGCCCCCAGTACAGGTTAGATTAGGTAGGTGCCCCCCAGTATAGGATAGATAGGTAGCTGCCCCCAAAACTGGTTAGATTAGGTAGGTGCCTCCCAGTATAGGATAGATAGGTAGCTTGCCCAGTATAGGTTAAGTAGGTAGGTGCCCCCTCATAATGGCGGAGGGGGGAGCCGGAGCCGCGGTGAGGGCAGCCCGACCTCTCCCTCCCTCTCCCCGGTCCGCTCTCCATGCTTCCCCCTCGGACTGCAGGCAGCAGAGTTAGCACGCAGGGAAGCGCTGCTGTACACAGCTGTTACTCACCTCCCTGGATCCGATCGCCGCTCCCGTCCTGCTGGTCTCCTCTCTGCAATGTAGCCGCTGCTGATACACACGCTGCTTCCTGTTTACACAGGAAGCAGCCGCGTGTGTATCAGCCGGCTAGGCAGAGAGGAGACCAGCAGGGCGGGAGCGGCGATCGGATCCAGGGAGGTGAGTAACAGCTGTGTACAGCAGCGCTTCCCTGCGCGCTAACTCTGCTGCCTGCAGTCCGAGGGGGGGGGAGCATGGAGGGCGGCCCGGGGAGAGGTCGGGCTGCCCTCACCGCGGCTCTGGCTCCCCCGCTATCACAGCCACGTCATCTGGTGCCGCCCCTCCACTTCCTGCCGCCTGAGGAACCCGCCTCACCCCGCCTCATGGGTGGGCCGGCCCTGATCACCCCCCTTCATTCATTCCTACCCTGGGTCTTCTCCCTATTTTCTTTTTTCTTTTCTCTTCCTCTCTCCTCCCCTGCTCCTCTTTCTTATTCTCCCCTCTATCACTGAACCGCTTGCGGGGTCTTTTCTGATGGTTCACATTCCCCTCATCAACCTATCGTATTCCCTGTCGTTCTTGAACATCTCCCATTGGCTCCATCTCTTCACATACAAATGCCCCTCGCCCTTAATGTAGCTAGTTAGTTCCTCCATTTTCTGTATTTCTGCCACTTCTTTAAACCATTCCTGGGTTGTTGGGCTTTGGGTCGATCTCCAATGTCTTGCTACTAATGCTCTTGAGGCATTGATCAGGGATTTCAGCAGGGAGTTTTTATATTTCTTAATTGACCATCTATTACTATGCAGGAGGAAAAGTGCGGGATCTTCCCATGTCTCTATCCCAGTGACCTGCTTTATTACCCCCCCAACCTCTGCCCAGTATCCCCCAAGTTTCTTACATCCCCAGAAGATATGGATAATATCTCCCCTCTCCTCCCCGCATCTCCAACACAGTGGTGAGGCACCCGGGAACATTCTACTCAATCTATCCGGTGTATAGTACCACCTTGCAAAGATCTTATATCCCGCTTCCTGTCCTCTTGTGGGCATTGCTGATCTACTGGCCAAGTTTATTACTTTTTTCCACTGTATCTCCGTAAATACCTTTCCCAGATCTCTTTCCCACTTCTCCCTCAACATTCTTGTAGGGTCCTCCCTCCCATTGAGAATCTTATATACCCTTGACAACATCCCCTTGTTTTCCCCTTTGCCTCTACACATCTCTTCAAACGGGGTTAAGTCTCTACTTAAGACCTCCCTGGATCCTCTGCTATTCACGAAAGATTTTATCTGGGCATATCTCCATTCATCCATAAACCCCCCCTCCCTTATATCCATCAGTTCTTGAATCGGGGTCCATTCTGCACCAACTAATATGTCTTTAACTCTTAGCCCCTGTTCCCACTTCCAGTGTGGATAGTTATGTGGGTCCATTCCCATAGGGAACTTTATATTCCCAAAAATGGGGGTCATGGGAGTAGGCCAGGGTGACATTCCCGCATTCTTCCTCCATTTATCAAAAATATTTAATGTGTGGCTCACCAATTCCGTCCCCCCCTTTCCCACCTCCATCCGGCTTTTTTCCTGTATTCAGGGAAGGTTGCCTATTGGGCTCCCTATCATTTCCTCTTCCGTCGTTACCCACCTCTTTTCCCCGCGGCTCCTGTTCCAATCTATAATTCGGACCAGAACAGCAGCCTCTGCATATTTCTTAAAATCAGGGACCGCAAGGCCTCCCCTTTCCCTCTCCGTCGTTTGTAACCCATAGCTCACCCGGGTTCTCCGCCCCCTTCCTATAAATTTTCCAATGGTACTTTTCAACTGTGAGAAAAAAAGGGGCGGAATTGGTACTGGTAAAGCCTGAAACAGGTAGAGAAAGCGGGGGAGCACATTCATCTTTATAATAGATATTCTACCAAACCAAGAGAACCACGGGCGATCCCAGGCCTCCAAATCCTGTTTTATCCTTTCCAGTAAGGGGAAATAATTATCGTTTACTATATCTTTTAAATCAAATCCAATTTTTACCCCCAAATACCTCATCGTTCTATTATGCCATTTAAATGGGAAGCTCTGATTCAGTTCCTCCCTTTCTTCCCCTCTCAAACCCCAAGCTATTGCTATACTTTTGTCGAAGTTAATCTTCATATTGGAAAGTCTCCCCACTATATCAAATTCCCTCATTAATCTGGGTAGCGACTTCTGGGGGTCTCTAAGATAAAACAACATGTCGTCTGCATATGCTGATACTTTATGCGTCTGTCCCCCAATTTCCAGGCCCCGTATGCAGGAGTCCGCCCTCACCCTACACAAGAATGGTTCCAATGACAGTGCGAACACTAGTGGAGAAAGGGGGCAGCCCTGTCTCGTCCCGTTCTTAATCCCAAAAGATTCCGAGACCACCCCATTAACTCTTATCCTTGCATTAGGGAAGGTATATAGACCCATTACCCTTGCACACATATTTTCTTGTAGCCCCACATACTTTAGTACCCCTTCTATATAGGCCCACTCCACCCTGTCAAACGCTTTTTTGGCGTCTGTAGATAAAAATACTACAGGGCTGGAGTGGGCCCTTGTCCAACATGCCAGATCAAGGGTACGGGTGGTACCATCTCTGGCCTCCCGACCTCCGATGAACCCCATCTGGTCTGGATATACCAGTTGATTCATCAATGGTGCCAGCCTATTGGCCAAGACTTTTGCGAAAATTTTTATATCAACGTTCAGTAACGCAATTGGTCTATAGCTTTGACACTGCATTGGGTCCTTTCCCTCCTTGTGTAGCAACGAGACATAGGACTCCAGCATACGGGGCGTGAACCCACAGCCTCCCCTCTCCCTCACAGTCATTCCATTAAATGCTTCAGCAAGATATCCCGCCAGTTGTTCATTAAACCTCATATAATATTCTATTGTTAATCCGTCCGGGCCGGGCACTTTACCTGGTCGCATTTGTTGTATTGCTCTTTTAATTTCTTCAATCTGGATCTGACTTTCCAGGGATGAGGCGTCTTCCTCTAACAGCCTGGGCATTCCACTTTCTTCTACGTACCTCCTTATTTCCTCTCTTTTCTTCCCCCCTTCCTCCGTCGGTGTCTCCCCTTTCAAATTATATAGCCCTTTATAATACTCTCTAAACACCCGGGTTAATTCGCCCAAGTCATGGACTATTCTAGCCTTCTTATCTTTTATACAGGGAATATAGTTACTCCTTTGCTGTTTTTTTAAGGCCCTCGCTAACATGGCACTACTCTTATTCCCGTATTCATAAAAAGAACGTTTACATCTCAACGCTAAATTTTTAACCCCCTGAAACAATAGTGACCTTAGATGCTCTCTTTCCTTCCTTAATTCCTCCCAACAGCTGTCTATATTCTCCTCTTTATGCTGTTGTTCTAATCTTTCTATATTTTCCATTGCATTTTTTATATTCCTATCTCTTTCCTTTTTCTTTCTAGCTCCTTCCTGTATCAAAACACCCCTTATATAGCATTTGTGGGCTTCCCAGACCGTCATTTCAGATGCCTCACCCCTGGAGTTTATTGAAAAATAGGTGTCCAGTTCCTCTCTCGTCTTCTGCACAATCTCCTCATCCCTCAGCAAGGAACTGTTTAATCGCCACATCATAGGTCCCCTTATTTTTTCCCCCCACTTGAGATCTATCATTACTGGTGCGTGATCTGATAATGTTATAGGACCAATTTCTGATCCACTTACCAGGGAAAGTATATCATGCGACACCAGGACATAATCAATCCTGGTGTAGCACTTGTGTACCTGGGAGTAGTACGTATAATCTTTCACGGTGGGGTTACACACGCGCCAAGTATCCACCAATTGTACTTTATGCAATAACTCTCTAATTTTTTTATGGGTTTTTAAAGGTGTCGTTGTTCTTCCTTCAGAAGTATCCATTCGGGGGTCTAAAGACACGTTCAAGTCTGTACCTATTATCACCCCTCCCTCCCTAAATGATTCCAACTTATTCATAAATCTCCCCAGGGTTTCTACCCGTTTAACACTTGGCGCATAGTATGACCCCACCGTGACCATCCTATTCTTAAGTTCACCCTTGATTAAATTAAATCTCCCCTGTGGGTCAACATATTCCTCTTTCAGTATAAATGGGACCTCCTTTGAAATCAGAATGGCCGTCCCCTTCACCTTAGATGTTTGTAATCCACTCAGGTATATTGTCTTATAATACCTATCGTAGAGATTTGGAGGCCTTGGGCCCTTAAAGTGGGTCTCCTGTAGGCAAATTATGTCTACCCCCTCCCTATGGCAGAGCTTTAGAATAGAGGCTCTCTTCTCCGGGATATTTAGCCCCCTAGCGTTCAGTGACCAAATTTTGAGGCTACCTGACTTCATTTTTATCTACTTTCTTTACTGTGAATTCTGACCCAGTGTCCATTCTCTCCACTTTATCATACCTTCCTCTCTCAACTCCCCCATTCACCTCTCCCATCCCACTCATCCTGCAGCTAACCCCCCTCCCCTCCCCCCTCCCCTCCTCTTTTCCCCTAAAAAGGTATTTCCATTTGAAACCCATCCCCAGTTTCTAAGGCGTGCTGCTACACCTTCTGGGTATTAAGCCACCAACCCCATAGAACGTGTGAGAATAATCTCCCCCCGCGAGGCCCCCCCCATGTCCATCGTCAACCTCCAACCCTAACCTCCCAGGAGGCGGGCGGAAGCCAGGGGGGGGGAAGAGAGAAGAGGGAAAGGAGAGAGAAAAAAAAAACAAAAACAAGCCATACAGCAAAGAGGGGGGGGAGGGGGCGGGACCAGGGGGGGAGGGGGGCCCCCCAAACTTATCCACCTATCCTCCAAAAGCTACGCCCCCTCCCCCGTCTCAATAAGAGAGGAGGGGAGGATTCTGCCCCCCATATCCCCACCCCGCAACCCCCCCCCCCACCCCCCAGGCCCTCGCAACGGCATACGGACCCCTTTCCCTTTATTCTCATTATCTCATTATTATGTCTACCCCACCTCAACCCCCCCCCCCTCAAATTCCCCCTCATTTTACTTTAATGCCAGGGGTCCGTGCCAGCGCTCCGGCCTATTTCCTACAGAAATACATGATTTAATTACTTCCCCTGTTCCACAAGCCTCATCCACATATCCTCATAGTACCTCATCTCCCAATACCCCCTCTGTACTACCACTTCTATCCTGTGAGTTCAATTATACCACCCCCCTCCCCCGCTTCCCCCCTACTGCTTCATATTACTTGTGCATTATTTATTTCATCTTTTCTCATGTGAACACAGCGATATTTTTCCTCCCGCCCTTCCCCTTTCCTATTGTATAACTCCTCCTCCATCCTGTGAGTTCAATTTTACCTCCCCCCCCACCCATCCACATACCTTTTAATTTTACATGTGCCTTAATTATTTCAACCTTACTCGTGTAGATACAGTGGTATTCTTCCTTTCTTTTCCCTCCCCCCTCCCCTGCCCCCCCCCCTACACACTCTATATTTCAAAAACTCATTTATATCTTCCTCCCTCCCCCCCTAAATTCGTGAGTTCATACCGTGTTCACCTCCGTAAAGTTAAAAAAGCAAAACGTAATATATATCACTCATTTTTCCAATACTATATGAAACCTTATATTATGCGTTAGTGCTTCTCTTTCTCTCTCTCCCCCCACTCCGTGCCTCCCTGTGGTTTATCCTGTGGATCTCTTTTCCCTCCCATCCTATGATCACAAAAAGAAAAACATAACAAAACAAAGCCTCCCTGTGGTTGATCCTGTGGATCTCTCTTCCCTCCCATCCTATGATCACAAAAAAAAAAAGAAAAAAAAGAAAAACATAACAAAACAGAGTTATATCCCCCTCTCTCCCCCCCCCCCCCCCCCGATCAATCAGCAATTCCTATATCATTTTCTATGTCCATAATTATCACCCCTCTGTGGACCTTCCCACCCCCTCCCCTCCGGACTCCACTCTGGTATGTCCATCTCTGGTATGGATAGTTCTCTACAAATGTCTGGCAATTCTTCCGGAAATCTCAATGTCAAAGTTCTACGTTCCATCTTGATAATCAACGCAAATGGGAACCCCCACTTATAAGGTATTTTCTTCTGCTGTAAAACTGCTAGCAGTGGTTTAAGGGCTCTCCGCTGCGCCAGCGTGTAAAATGAAAGATCCTGGTAAACCGTGATAGTGGACTCCTTCCATTTCTGTGGCCCCTTCTGCCTTAATGCTGCCGATATATTTTCTTTGTCCCTATAGTTATGAAATCTGCAGATTATATCTCGTGGGGAGTCCTTGTCCCGTGGGGTAGCCCTTAAAGCCCGGTGTACGCGTTCAAATTTAATTGTAGCATCCTCTGGCCTGTCCAAAACCCCATTAAAGATAGCCTGTAAGCAATAAATAATGTCCTCCCCCTTCACAGTTTCGGGAATCCCCTTTACTCTCAAATTATTACGTCTCTCACGGTTTTGGCCATCGTCCATATCATACTTGAGGGCAATATTAACACTTCTTTGTTTCTCATCTGTCTTCTTTAAGGTATTCACCTCCTCCTGCAGTTTTCCTACCTGCTCTTCGATTGTTCCCATTTTTACCTCCAGATTAGTTAGTCCCTCTTTGATCTCCAGTATGTCGGCCCTCATGAGATCTGCAAGTTTTTCCGTCTGGGCTTCCATATCCGCTCTCGTTGGCAGGGCCTTTAAACATCTCCATATGTCCTCAAGGTTTCCTCCCTGTTCTGGCCCCGAACCTGGGGAACTGGCTCTTGATAGTGATAAAGTATTTTCCGCCATCTCCACCTGTGTTTTATCTGTTGCTGCAAAATATTTACTCACAGTTTTCTGAGTTGGAGTATTCATTCCTTTAGCAGGGTTCTTCTTTTTCTCCTTCTCTCTCTCCTTGTCTTTCACCATCTTCCAGCAATGTTATCCCCCTGCTTTCCAACCTCCGCTCCAGTACCAGACTCTCTGAGGTCGACTCCTTCCCCTCTGGCAGGCACCAGCCCTCCACACCTCCAACTCAGTGCACCTCCCACAGCTCTCGTCCCGTGCCGGGGAACAGGCAGGCAAGTTCCTCAACTCCAGGCCTCTGACTCCTTCTCAGGGGTGTAGACAGCTGGGGTCATTGCTCACCACCCTCCGCCTCCACTCTCTTACCCGCGAGTATCCTTGCCCAGGCAGGGGAGGCTGTCTGCTGGGTGTACGCCGTTCTCGGCGAGCCATCTCCTCCACCACGCCAGCGAGTCTTCCGGCCGGACGTGACGTCACACCCCTACTCTGCTTCCTGATCCTCTCCGCTTCCGTGTTTCACGGCCTGGGTCTACCGCAACTCCTCCGCCCAAGCCTCAGCGCGCCGCACAACTCTCCAGGCTGGGACACACTCCAAGGGAGCCGGCAAGGGGTTCACCAGCAGCGGCACCCTCTCGCTACCATCAAAACGCCGGAGCCTCGCGGAGACGGGAGATCAGAGCCTCACACGCTCACTCCCTCATGGTAAGCTCCTCCCCCACAGTCAGATATGTTTTGTTTTAAACCATTCCATTGTTGCCCTGGCTTTATGTTTAGGGTCATTGTCCTGCTGGAAGGTGAACCTCCGCCCCAGTCTCAAGTCTTTTGCAGTCTCCAAGAGGTTTTCTTCCAAGTTTGCCCTGTATTTGGCTCCATCCATCTTCCCATCAACTCTAACCAGCTTCCCTGTCCCTGCTGAAGAGATGCACCCCCCGAGCATGATGCTGCCACCACCATATTTGACAGTGGGGATGGTGTGTTCAGAGTGATGTGCAGTGTTAGTTTTCTGCCACACATAGCGTTTTGCATTTTGGCCAAAAAGTTCCATTTTGGTCTCATCTGACCAGAGCACCTTCTTCCACATGGGTGCTGTGTCCCCCACATGGCTTATGGCAAACTGCAAACGGGACTTCTTATGCTTTCTGTTAACAATGCCTTTCTTCTTGCCACTCTTCCATAAAGGCCAACTTTGTACAGTGCACGACTAATAGTTGTCCTATGGACAGAGTCTCCCACCTGAGCTGTAGATCTCTGCAGCTCGTCCAGATTCATCATGGGCCTCTTGACTGCATTTCTGATCAGCGCTCTTCTTGTTCGGCCTGTGAGTTTAGGTGGATGGCCTTGTCTTGGTAAGTTTACAGTTGTGCCATACTCCTTCCATTTCTGAATGATCGCTTGAACAGTGCTCCTTGGGATGTTGAAGGCTTTGGAAATCTTTTTGTAGCCTAAGCCTGCTTTAAATTTCTCAATAACTTGATCGCTGACCTGTCTTGGACCTGTCTTGTGTGTTCTTTGGACTTCATGGTGTTGTTGCTCCCAATATTCTCTTAGACAACCTCTGAGGCCCTCACAGAGCAGCTGTATTTGTACTGACATTAGATTACACACAGGTGCACTCTATTTAGTCATTAGCACTCACCAGGCAATGTCTATATAACTGACTGCACTCAGATCAAAGGGGGCCGAATAATTATGCACACACCACTTTGCAGTTATTTATTTGTAAAAAATGTTTGGAATCATGTATGATTTTCGTTCCACTTCTCATGTGTACACCACTTTGTGTTCGTCTTTCATGTGGAATTCCAATAAAATTAATTCATGTTTGTGGCAGTAATATGACAAAATGTGGAAAACTTCAAGGGGGCCGAACACTTTTGCAACCCACTGTAGGTGGTTTTGAGCATCTGCCACTACGGGTAACAATTGTCCCTGGTACACAGAGTCCTTTAGTCCTCTTGGAAGTTTCTGGGCTCTTCTCATCTCCTGCTGACATACACCACGTTTGACTGCTGGTAAGTGTACTAGCTTGCTCAGGACTGACAGTAATATTGGTCTGAGGCACCCCTTCTATACATTTAACAACAAAAAAAACAAAAAAAAAATGTATCCAGGCACATCGCCTCTAGTTAGGACATTAAATAAGTTATTAAGGAAAGGTCTTACCCTGGCTTTTAGCTTAGCTGTAGGGATAACAGTGGTGCCTGGATGAGTGAATCTGTGAATGCATTTGTTTGAACATTTGCATCCGAGTGTGCGAAGGGTTACAGATTTTTGCTAATTTTCTGACCACACCCCCTTCAGCACCTCCCTTTCCTTAACTTATTTAATGTCCTAACTAGAGGCGATGTGCCTGGATATATGTTTTTTTTCTTGTTACTGACCCTCTGTGGTCAAGGTTTTATTTCAGTGCACTCCCTCCTTCCCCTGTTTGTGTTTTTTGTCAGCGTGCACACAGCTTATGCTGGTGTATGTGCATGGTGTGCATGGGTACATTACGTTAGCTCCCTTGTTCGATTGGTATGATGCGCTATCTGTCCCAGGAGAGGATGTCAGGATGTGTGCTCCTAATCCCTAGATAGGTTTGATGCAATGAATGCTTGCATGTCTGCACTATGCATGTTACAGGGCACTATGCATGTTACAGGGCCAGAGTTAGGACTATTACGTTTACCTGGGTACTTCTGCGCAGTGTAGGTGACTAAGCATAAGAATGAATTATTCTGTGAACCAAGACCCCTGCTTTTAACTTAGCTGTAGGGAAAACAGTGGTGCCTGGATGAGTGAATCTGTGAATGCATTTGTTTGAACATTTGCATGTGAGTGTTTGCCCTCTCTACATTCCTCACAGTCAAGGGTGTCACATTTGTCCCTGTTGTACTAAGAGAGTCTGAACATTTGCATGCGAGTGTTTGCCCTCTATACATTCCTCATAGTCAAGGGTGTCACATTTGTCCCTGTTGTACTAAGAGAGTCTGGCTTATCAATAGGGTATTGTGATGTAGGTTTTTCTGCCACTTGTAAATCCACACGATTGCGATGATAAAGAGTTCCGTCAATGTCCACAAGATATAAGCGTGGTGCAACTTTTTGCAAACAAGTACCCATTCTCCAACGGCCCATTCGATCCCCAGGTAAAGGTTTCATACGGATTTGTTCTCCAATATTCAACTCCAGCAAATCCCTGGGCGATGTATCATAATGATCCTTTGACATTTGTCTCTTAAATCGTAACTTTTCTGCAACACCTTGTACAACACAAGGTTCCAAAAGCTTATTTGCTGCCGGTAAGGAGGTATTTTACCTCCTTGACATCAGTCTTTGCGCTGGACTACTATCCATGCCTTCGGTTGGAGTGTTTCTCCAATGCAGAATGGCCTTCCATGAGTCTTTACCATCACTGTATGCTTTCTTGTATAAGTTCTTAACAATCTTTACAGCTGCTTCAGCTTTCCCATTCGCCTGTGGATGATGTGGCGATGAAGTAATATGCTCGAACTCCCATTCATTCGAAAATCTTCTAAATTGCAGGCTTGAAAACTGAGGGCCATTATATTATATTATACTGGGAGGGGCAGGCTGAGAGGGTTCTGGGAAATTATTCCCTCGGAGCCGTCCGAAGTGGAAGAGGCAGACCGGCAGATAATCGTTCCCCAAAGGGACAGAGAGATAGCTCCTGCCACTATAGAGAAAGTGCGTGTAGTGACTGTCAGAACCCTTCCCCAGCTGCAGCGCTGTCTCTATGGTCGCGAATTTACGGTCATCACTGACCATCATCCTCCTGGTTGGTTACGTCAGGTTGCCGGGAGCAACGACACATTGCAGCAACCTGGCCTAGTTTTCCAGCCGTGTAGCTTGGAGCTAACTGCCAGGTGGTGAACCCTCATGAGAATGCCAAGGAGTTACCCCACCAGGACAGGCCGTCAGTGTAGGCGCTGGCAAGATGATTCGTGGGAATCGTCTGCCGTACGCCATCTTGAAGAGGGGAGGTGTCATGATATAGCAGCTAGTTATGATGTGGGGATAATACGGAAGCATATTTTTTTAATTTTTCTGTCTCCTGTGTACTACTTCAGATATGTATGGCAGCTGGTTTCAGAGTATAATTGGGCCCCAGGCTGAAGGAAGCTGCTAATTGGATTGTCTGCATGGCCATGTAAAGTACATTAGCATTCAGTGTCCTCTGGACACTGCGGCCTCCAGCAAGGATACAGGTAATTAGGTAACGACCCTCTATTCTGTCCTGGATCTGCTGAAAAGGTGTTGCATTGCTTTGAACTTTGTGTATATGTAAACAAGCCAATATACAATCAGACTGAGTCTGGAAAGATGAAGTGTTTGAGTTGCTTTGAAGTCTGCAAAGTTTAAAAGGGGACAGGAAAAGCCTTGAAATTAGCATGTCACGGCTAGCCCAGATGAGACAGGGGGCTCTGCAGACGGTGATGTCACAATCTGGGAAATTGGGACTAAACATTAAATGCCCCAGGCCACAAATCGGCCTATAATAACCAACATAGGACCTTCACAACTTGTAGATCCCAGGAGATAGCAACGACGCTAGAACTGCCCCGACTACTGGTCGGAAACTGCGTGCTCCTCGCACACAATGCTCTGATCATCATGCTGGTAACGTTTAATCCTGTTTTTATTTTTATGCAAACTGTCTTGTGTATCTTTGTAATTTTTACTTTGTTTTTGTAAATCTTTTGTATATATTATTTTCTGCACTGTTCCACTTTTTTCTGGAATATTAAATCTTTATTTAATAAGTTTGAGTTCTGCTGTACTAGCCCAAACTCAAAGTCTGGAGAGACTGCAGTGTAATTTGCATTACAAGTTCAGTGCCTGATTGTGCCTTGCTACTGTGTGATTGTATTGTGTGTGTGGCGTTCCCGTATTTGTCCTAAAGCGCAAAAGCTGACCCAAATACAAAAGCGCTGGACTGCGTGTAGGCCACTCGACAGCAGAGTGGGAATTGTTGAAGTGTCTAGCAGCAGCTAGTGGTGGCAGTGAGAAGTGTTTTGAGGGGTTAGCGCGAATAAGGCTGCTTCCCTTCTTGATCTGGTCAAACCCGCAGTCGGGAACCGTATCTGCAGGCGCCGTGTGCCGCGGGGCCGGTTCCTGACAGTGTCAGTCAAAGACAGCTGTCCATGCCGGAAGCCATCAAACCTGAAGGAACTAGATTTTTTGTAAAGAGGAATGGTCCAAAATACATTCAACCAGAATCCAGACTTTCATTGGAACCTACAGGAAGCTTTTAGAGGCTGTAATTTCTGCAAAAAGAGGATCTACTAAATATTGCTTTCATTTCTTTTTTGTTGTGCCCAAATTTATGCACCTGCCTAATTTTGTTTAAACAATTATTGCACACTTTCTGTAAATCCAATAAACTTAATTTCACTTTTCAAATATCACTGTGTGTGTCTCCTATATGATATATTTAACTGACATTTTTTATCTTAACAACCAAAGATTTATACAGGAAAATCATGATGATTAACAAGGTTGCCCAAACTTTTGCATCCCACTGTAGTTATGTTGTTGAGATCCTGTTCCAAAATGTCACTCTCCTGCTTAGTGTTTATAATTCTGCATAATTTTGTATGATCTGCAAAATTGGCAACATTACTCTGTATGTCATCTGCTAGATAGTGTCACATGCCCCATGGTGGCCGGACCACACAATTCCTTCCAATCGGTTTCAGCCCACAGACCATCCAATCTCGTGGATGCAATCGTTGTATGCAGAAACCGCTGGAATTCGGCTGCATACAGACCAGAAGGAGGCGTGCGAACACAAAATACTAGGCTGCCACCATCTCTGTTTAATTGAGACAAAGAAGCCCGCTCTGGCTGACTCTAAGACCTGTGGATAAAACGGTTAAGACACAGTCTATTTTATCTGGCCATGAACAGTAGTAGCGACTCTTCAGAAAGCTAGGATTCGTTCTGTGTGGCTGAATAGTAGGTGTAGCTGAGCAAATACATGACTTTGGAGTCGTTTATTAATAAATGCAATATAAATAATGAATATATACTGAAAATCATTAAAATCAACAATTATAGAGAATTATAACCCAGTGTAAAAAATATAAAGGGTAGAAAATAAACGAATGCTTAAGTCAGGTAAAAATGTCCGCTTGGAAAAGAAATGGCTAAGTCCTTGATTTCAGAGTCAGGGGACTCAGCGTCAAAGTCCAAACAAGACGGATGCCAGCATGTCCTCAAGCTGGCAAGGATATAATCTGGATTGATGTTTCAAAGTGGAGGACATCGATTTTGGGTCCTCTGCCATGTTTATACTCCTGACACAGTAAGGAGGAGTGGGGGAGGGGACCACACACCCCCTTAGAACCTGAGATGAGCCATCCCCCTTCTCCTGGGGACAGAAAATCATATCTAACCATATATGGGCTCTATCTCACAGAACCATACTGGTCAGGGCAGATTTAATAACATTTTCAGGTCAGTCAGGCTTTATCCAGCAGAATGATACCAAACACAAGGGGCAGGGCCCCTGTGGTATCAGTAGGGTATTTTGAATCTGTCTCACTGACAGCTCATAACCCGGATTGTTCTGGAATCTTCTCAGTACCAGTGCCAGGTAAGGTCCGACACACTCTGCGAGTTTGAAGGGCCTGGAAGCTTTGCAACATAGGAAATATGACAAATACGGTATTGCAGTTTATGAATTTTCTTATAAATAGCAGTTCAGCAGGAGTTTAAAGTTGCCAGCTGGAGAGATTGCTGGTCCTTTGAACTCCTCAGCTCAGAACTCATGCGACAATTCCTGCTAGGAATGGTGCCAGATCGGCTACACTAAGATCCGCTTTATGAGCTTCTGCCAGCCCAGAGATGTGGAAACTTGATTTATGGGGATCTTTAACACAGCTGTGTGCCTTGGAAACTTCTCTGAGAAGGTGTCTGAATGGCCATGGCCATTTGGTGTTAGGGGAGCAAAGTGGTCTTTTAAAAGAAAAAAAATGTCATTCTGATCGCGGCAATGACTGCCCAATGTAACCAGGAAGCGATCAGAAAATCGACTACGTGGTTCTTCCCAAATCGGCTGCATTTCTGGCCGTGACAGATAGTGTTTGTCAATGGGGTTAGGATGCTACAGCTGTACAACCCTTGCTTCTAGAAGAATGTCACATGTTATTGAGGGCAGTAGCCAGCACACCACTTTAATACAGGAAAGAGATGTAAAGTGTAAAGACAGGTAAGGCAGCTAGAGTAGCGCTGTACTCAAAGCACTAGCACTTCTGTCTGATTTTTATGTTTGATTATATTTGGGCTTTAACTGGGAACCCTAAAACAAAAAACACAGAAAGCAAAACCTTATACTGTCCACAGCAGGCCTGCAGAAAAGTCACTCACTCCATTGTGTACTGTGTTGTTGTGTCTCCTCTCCATGAAAACAATAAATATTGCTCGACTGTAGTTGAGCAACATGTCTGTCTAATGCACATACTTGGAACTGTCACCCTAGGGATTAGGCAACAGTTATTGAATCTGTGTATGCAATTTAAAAGCTTTTGAAAATTCGAAATCTTTTGTTACAGATTTCATTGCTCTTGGAAACGTAATCTGGTGCCAATCTGTAGGCATCTGACTGTATTCTGAATTAAGTTAAAGAGACTCTGAAGTCTCATAAAACTCAGGTTTTTATATTAAAAATCTCTTTAACATCATTGCCCTAACTAAAACGCTGCATCCCTGCAGCTGAACACTAACTAAATCCCCCCCAAACTCCCCAGCAAAAATCCATGACTATCTTGGTCATGGATTTTACTGCTGGAGGAGGCAGAGCTTTCAGCTGCAGCTCTGCCTCCATGCGCGTCAATCCGCACGTATCTCCGCCTCTCCCCTGCCCCTCTCAGTGAAAGAAGACTGAGAGGGGAGGGTGGAGGCGGCGATCCGCGCTGATGGACGCGTGTAGAGACAGAGCTGCAGCCAAAAGCTCTGCCTCTTCATGAAAGTGCTCCACGCAATGTGCACCAGGGAGTTTGGGGGGGATGTAGTGTGCAGCCGCGGGAATCAGTGTTGCCAACCGCCCGTAAATTTACGGGCAGCCCGTAATTTTTTATACAAATTAAGCTGCCCGTGAATTCCGTAAGGAATTCAGCTGCGTCCGTAAAAGGGCGGCCGATTGGCCGCCCGCCCTGTTTCAGGAGGACAGTGGCGCAGTGGAGGAAGAGCTGTTGGCAGCGGTGGAGAAGGGGGGCAATCTCCCCCCCCTTCTCTCACCTTAGTGCTCTCCCTCCCTCGCTGACTGTCTCCCTCCAAGTGCGGACTCCGGAGTGGCGCTTGGCAGCGGGCGGGACTTACCTTCCGTCTCGCTCCTGCGCCGGAAGTTCTGCTGCTCTGGTCTGGACCAGACCAGAGTAGCGGCAGATCATCCCGCGCCGGCGACGAGAGAAGACACAGGTAAGTTCCGCTCACTGCCGCCTGCCACTGCGCTACATCTACTGGGGACATATACCTCTGGCTACATCTACTGGGCACATATATACCTCTGGCTACATCTACTGGGCACATATACATCTGGCTACATCTACTGGGCACATATACATCTGGCTACATCTACTGGGCACATATAACCCTGGCTACATCTACTGGGCACATATACATCTGGCTACATCTACTGGGCACATATACATCTGGCTACATCTACTGGGCACATATATACCTCTGGCTACATCTACTGGGCACATATAACCCTGGCTACATCTACTGGGCACATATACCTCTGGCTACATCTACTGGGCACATATATACCTCTGGCTACATCTACTGGGCACATATACATCTGGCAACATCTACTGGGCACATATAACCCTGGCTACATCTACTGGGCACATTAACCCTGGCTACATCTACTGGGCACATATAACCCTGGCTACATCTACTGGGCACATATAACCCTGGCTACATCTACTGGGCACATATAACCCTGGCTACATCTACTGGGCACATATAACCCTGGCTACATCTACTGGGCACATATAACCCTGGCTACATCTACTGGGCACATATAACCCTGGCTACATCTACTGGGCACATATAACCCTGGCTACATATACTGGGCACATATACCCCTGCCTACATATACTGGGGACATATACCTCTGGCTACATATACTGGGAACATATATCTGCTGGCTACATATACTGAGGACACTGGCTGTTTGCCATTATGTGCATTTACTGGTGAAAAGCTGTCTCTTATTATGTGCATTTACTGGTACAAAGCTGTCTCTTATTATGTGCATTTACTGGTGAAAAGCTGTCTCTCATTACGTGCATTTACTGGTGAAAAGCTGTCTCTCATTACGTGCATTCACTGGTGAAAAGCTGTCTCTCATTACGTGCATTTACTGGTGAAAGGCGGTCTCTTATGTGCATTTACTGGTGAAAAGCTGTCTGTCATTACGTGCATTTACTGGTGAAACGCTGTCTCTCATTATGTGTATTTACTTGCCATGCCCACTTTAGTCGCCGCAAATTTCCTCGAACATGTTGCCCCCTACCCATTTGACTGCCCCCTCATATGTGCCAGTCTAGAACCGGTCCTGTACCCCTGCCTACATATACTGGGCACATATACCCCTGGCTACCTGTTCTGGGGACATCTCTCCCCCTGGCTACCTGTTCTGGGGACTTCTATACCCCTGTCCACCTATTCTGGGGACACCTATAGACCTGGGGCTACCTATTTTTGGGGAACCACTGCTGTCAGATTAAATGTATTTTGGGGAACTGCTGCCAGATTATGTGTATGTTGGGGGAATCGCTGCTGCCAGATTACATCTATTTTTTGGGAACCACTGCCATATTATCTGTATTTTGGAAGAACCTCTGCCAGATTACGTGGATTTTTGGTGAAATGCTGTAAGATTACATGTATTTTGAGGGAAGGGGGGGAAACACTATGGCAGAGCTCAAACTTCCCTGGCAGACCTTTCACAGCAATATTAAAATCATGTATATTTGGCTCCACCCATAACCACGCCCACATTCTGTTGCGTGGCCACGCCCATTTTTCGGCGCGCCGCGCTACGCACGGCGCAGGGGGTTTTGGCAGTAAGAAAAATCTTTGGTCAGTAAATTTTTAGGTATTTGTCAGTACAAAATAAAGTGAAAGGTTGGCAACACTGGCAGGAATGCGGCATTTTAGTTAGGGCATTGAAGGTAAAGAGATTTTTAAAATAAAAAACAGAATTTTATTAAACTTCAGAGTCTCTTTAAGTAAGATCCCTGTATGTCATGTACATTTGTTGGTGACAATATGCCCTCCAGGCACTCAATATCTGCTTCTTACAAAATACAATTGTTTGTCTGATTGGTTTAACATTCTGTGTAGTGCACATTGCTATCATGGAGCTGGTTTGTACTCCAATACCTGTCCCTAGGAAGCGATGCCTAGAATTGCAGTGCACATTCCAGAGTCCCAAGAAACACCCTGAAGTAAACTTTTTAAAGGCCCTGCAAAGTGTTTATAGATTCAGTCTAAAATCATCAGGTAAAGAAATTAAAAAGGTGCATTTGTGTATTCATACTGTAATAAAGGAACAGTGCTACAACATAGTATTGATAAGTAGAGATAGCCCGAACAGTTCGCCGGCGAAAGGTTCCCGGCGAACTTCCGGGGTTCGCGATGGCGAAGAACCGCAAACTTTTCCGGAAGTTCGGTTCGCCCCCATAGTGCATCATGAGGATCAACTTTGACCCTCTCATCACAGTCAGCAGGCACATTGTAGCCAATCAGGCTACACTCCCTCCTGGAGCCACTCCCCCCCCCCTTATAAAAGGCAGGCAGCACC
>NC_090657.1:115105573-115158073 GCF_040937935.1 Hyperolius riggenbachi | reverse complement strand
CGGAGCGGGAGGCGTTTTGCAGAAACGCATACTCCCGGGCTGCTGCAGATTTTGGATTGCGGAGGCGTTTCTGCTTCAATGTTAAGTATAGGAAAAACGCAAACCGCTCTGAAAAACGGCACCTCAGAGCAGTTTGCCAGGTGGTTTTTGTTACAGTAGCTGTTCAGTAACAGCTTTCCTGTAACAATACATGAAATCTACTACACCAAAAACGCTTCACAAAACCGCAAAATGCTAGCTGAAACGCTACAGAAAAACAAGAAAAAGTTTCAAAATCTGCTAGCATTTTGCGGATCTGCTAGCGGTTTTTGGTGTGCACCAGGCCTAACAGAGTAAGCTCAAAAGGCTCCATAGTTAGTAGTTAGTTTTTCTCCAAATCACAATTCACCAGGGAAGAAAGGGGGTGTGGCCATTCGTTATTTTTTCATCTCTTTATCCCCTGAATGAGCCACGATATCTCCAGGTTCATTCAGGGGATAAAGAGATGAAAAAATAACGAATGGCCACACCCCCTTTCTTCCCTGGTGAATTGTGATTTGGAGAAAAACTAACTACTAACTATCACTTATTTATCTCATACTTATCTCACATTTAACTCTTGCATTTCTCTCTGTCGATATTTTCCCCTATACTTCTGGAGAATTGCTATTTGGAGATATCACAGGAGGTAAATTACCTCCCAAGAGATAAATAGGTTGGTAACCTCTGGTGAATTGACGCCAATGTCTATTAATTCTATATTATGCATAATGTCTCTATTTTCATGTGTACCAATGTTAAAATTATATTTTGTACCAGTTTGCTTTTTCCATTGTACAGTACCACAGAGGTTGACGCCACTATGTACTGTAAATGATCAAATTCTGATAGCTTAAACCTATCTATCTAGTAAACTCTGTCCCCAGATGCTGGTAAATGTGCCTGCATGAATATAAAATGTATGACCAATTCTGATATAGTAAACTTCTTATATAGTAAACTACTTGGCCAGGTCCCATGGAGTTTACTATAAAGGGATTCTACAGATTCTGTGTCTGTTTGGATGTATGCATGTATATGAAAATAGTGACTTGCAAAAACGTTATGCCACGGCAGGCAAAGAGATCCTTCATAATTCGGTTTTCAGATTGGCAACAGTTTGGTGTTGGACACAGAATCAATAGATAATAAAGGTACTTACAGAATGAAATTATAGCAAGGCCTATAAAATACATAGACCTTGTACATGTAAATGTGCTCCACATTTGTCATCTTTGTATATCCAAAATGAATAGTGTCATAAAAAACAAAACAAAAAAAACACAAAGTCTGATATACTACTACATGGCAAAGCCCCAGCTGCTTACCTGTAGCCGTGTTTCGGCGAGTCCTCCAGGATGGCTGCTGCTGAGATATTGCTTGTCCCTCCCCGAACGGAAACACCTGTAAGAGTAATCAATTTAAAAGAACCCGCCCTTATATAAGGACTCCTCCTCCCTCACCAACTCAGTTATTAAGAGTATATCACCTTTAACATAAATCAAACTTAGCAACTATATTACAATAGGGATGGGAACTCAGGAGCCATCCTGGAGGACTCGCCGAAACACGGCTACAGGTAAGCAGCTGGGGCTTTCTCCCATCGTCCTCCAGGATGGCTGCTGCTGAGACCAGCGAGAAATTTTCATTAGGGAGGGATGATGGCTTGTAATACTTTCTTCCAAAAGAAACTCTGAACCTGGCTTAACAGTAGTTCAACTCTGTAGCGTTTCACAAAAGTTGTGTGTGACGACCAGGTAGCTGCTTTACATATCTGTTCCAGGCTTGCTCACGACCTCTCTGCCCAAGAGGCTGCCAAGGATAGAGTAGAATGTGTCGCAATTCTAGTATGGAATATTTCCTGCGATTCCCTGTAAGCCCAACCTATTAGCTCCTTAACCTGTCTAGCTATGGCGCTTCTTGATGCCTGCAATCCCTTTGAGGCTCCCATATATGATACAAATAAATGGCTAGATCTTCTCCACCGAGCTGTCCTTTCTAAATAAACTATGATAGCTCTTCTCACATTAATCTGTTTCACTGCTCCTCTAGCATCCTGCGGCTTGGGAGAAAAAGACGGTAAAACAATCTCCTGTGAACGATGAAAGAAGATGAAGAGATCTTTGGAAGATAGGCTAGGTCAGGTCTGAACACAATTCTGAATGAATAACCATATCAAAAGGACGTTAATGGATAGTGCCTGAATATCCCCAATTCTTCTAGCTGACGTTATTGCTACTTTTAATGTTAGATTCTTTAAAGGGGTCTGAGCAATAGGTTCAAATTTATCAGAAGTCAAGAAATTTAGAATTAAAGATAAATCCCAAGGGGGAACTAATTTCCCTGGCATTGGTCGGAAATTCGCTACTGAAAATAAGACTTAACAAAAACCTTCTTAGACAATTGTGTATGAAGAAAACCCAATAAGGCCGATACGTGGACTCTTAGGGCGCTTACCTTCAGCCCCATATCAATTCCACTCTGTAAAAATTCCCAAAATAATCTTAAGGTCATCCGTCTGTATATTATTCCTTTCCTTTCAGGAAGAATATGCGTTCCGAATTTTTGCATATTTCCTCGTTGTGGAAATCTTTCTGCAGTTAACTAAAGTAGATGCCACCTCTTTAGAAAACCAGTCTTACCAGGATTCTTTCCTCAATGCCCAGGCTATCAACTTTTACATCTGGAGAGTAGGATGAACATTTGACCCCTGAACTAACAGGTCTTGTCTTTCCCAGATGCCATGGGCCTTTAAGGACTAGAGACAACAGATAAGGAACCATGCCCTTCTCAGCCACCAGGGACCTATGAATATCACTGTTGCCCTTCAACCTCCATCTTTCTCAGCACCTTGGGAGTGAAGTTGAATGGTGGAAATGTGTAGAGGAGACCGCTCAGCCAGTCCACTAATAACTCATCCAATCTGTTCCCTGACACCGATGGGTGGAGAGAGCAGAAATCCTCCACCTTCGTATCAAAAGGTAAACAGATCTGAACCCAACTCAAAGGCAAAACAGATCTGCAACACCTGAAAAACATTTCAGACAAACGCCAAAGCAAAACAGATCTGAGACCAACGCCAAAGCAAAACAGATCTGAGACCAACGCCTAAGCGAAACAGATCTGAGACCAACGCCTAAGCGAAACCGATCTGAGACCAACGCCTAAGCGAAACCGATCTGAGACCAACGCCTAAGCGAAACCGATCTGAGACCAACGCCTAAGCGAAACCGATCTGAGATCAACGCCTAAGCGAAACCGATCTGAGACCAACGCCTAAGCGAAACCGATCTGAGACCAACGCCTAAGCGAAACCGATCTGAGACCAACGCCTAAGCGAAACCGATCTGAGACCAACGCATAAGCGAAACCGATCTGAGACCAACGCATAAGCGAAACAGATCTGAGACCAACGCATAAGCGAAACAGATCTGAGACCAACGCATAAGCGAAACAGATCTGAGACCAACGCATAAGCGAAACAGATCTGAGACCAACGCATAAGCGAAACAGATCTGAGACCAACGCATAAGCGAAACAGATCTGAGACCAACGCATAAGCGAAACAGATCTGAGACCAACGCATAAGCGAAACAGATCTGAGACCAACGCATAAGCGAAACAGATCTGAGACCAACGCATAAGCGAAACAGATCTGAGACCAACGCATAAGCGAAACAGATCTGAGACCAACGCATAAGCGAAACAGATCTGAGACCAATACAGATGCTAAACAGGTCTAGAACCAAAGCAAAATGCAAAAAACAGATCTGAAACAAATTCAGAAGCAAAACAGATCTAGAACAAATGCAAAAATTAGATCCAAAGCTAAACAGATCTGACACCAATGCAAAAGCAAAACAGATCTGAACTAACGCAAATGCAAAACAGATCTGAACTAACGCAAATGCCAAACAGATCTGAACTAACGCAAATGCAAAACAGATCTGAACTAACGCAAATGCCAAACAGATCTGAACTAACGCAAATGCAAAACAGATCTTAACCAATGCAAATGCAACACAGATCGGATACCAATGCAAAAGCAAAACATACTTGAACCAATGCAAATGCAAAACAGATCTGACACCAATGCAAAAGCCAAACAGATCTGACACCAATGTAAAAGCCAAACAGATCTGACACCAATGCAAATGCAAATCAGATCTGACACCAATGCAAATGCAAAACAGATCTGACACCAATGCAAATACAAACCCAATCTGAACCAATGGAAATGCACAACAGATCTGACACAAATGCAAAAGTAAAACAGATCTGACACAAATGCAAAACAGATCTGACACCAATGCAAAAGCAAAAGAGATCTGAACCAATGAAATGCAACACAGATCTGAACCAATGCCAATGCAGAACAGATCGGATACCAATGCAAATGCAAAACAGATCTGACACCAATGCAAATGCACAACAGATCTGAACCAATGCAAGTGCAAAACAGATCTGAACCAATGCAAATGCAAAACAGATCTAAACCAATGCAAATGCAAAACAGATCTAAACCAATGCAAATGCAAAACAGATCTAAACCAATGAAATGCAACACAGATCTGAACCAATGCAAATGCAAAACAGTTCTGAACCAATGCAAAACAGATCTGAACCAATGCAAATGCAAAACAGATCTGAACCAATGCAAATGCAAAACAGATCTGAACCAATGCAAATGCAAAACAGATCTGAACCAATGCAAATGCAAAACAGATCTGAACCAATGCAAATGCAAAACAGATCTGAACCAATGCAAGTGCAAAACAGATCTGAACCAATGCAAATGCAAAACAGATCTGAACCAATGCAAAACAGATCTGAACCAATGCAAATGCAAAACAGATCGGATACCAATGCAAATGCAAAACAGATCTGAACCAATGCAAATGCAAAACAGATCTGAACCAATGCAAATGCAAAACAGATCTGAACCAATGCAAATGCAAAACAGATCTGAACCAATGCAAAACAGATCTGAACCAATGCCAATGCAAAACAGATCTGAACCAATGCAAAACAGATCTGAACCAATGCAAAACAGATCTGAACCAATGCAAATGCAAAACAGATCTGAACCAATGCAAATGCAAAACAGATCTGAACCAATGCAAATGCAAAACAGATCTGAACCAATGCAAATGCAAAACAGATCTGAACCAATGCAAGTGCAAAACAGATCTGAACCAATGCAAGTGCAAAACAGATCTGAAAAAAGAAAGGAACTCCTTGAAACTACCCAGAGTTTCACTTCCTGAAAAGTTGTATTTCTCATTTACATAGATTGTCAATCACCATCGCTCCAGTTCAGGCTTGACCAATCTTATTATAACCCTGGGGAAACATACTGCCGCAATGGCAACAATTCCCCTTCACTCATGCTTTGCACCCACTGTTACATTGCATGGACACAGAGGATAAGGGAAAGTATAAACCATACAAGGGAAAAGCACTAACAATCAATCATGTAAGTGCATATTCCTGCAAACAATCATCAGTCTCTACAGCTAGTATAGGTTTACTGCAAGCCTGACAATCAAAAATAGGAAAACCAATCACTCCCTGAAACTGCTCAGGGATTACTTATTACCCTGAAAGTTTCCATTAGCTGTTTATGTAAATTGTCAACCACTACAGTTACCACAGATTTCGTGCAGGCTTGACAATTCTTTGTTATATTGCTGGGGAAGCCCAATGTTGCAGTAGCAACATTTCTAAGATATTAGCTTCTTCAACCCTATCCGATACCCACTCTGCTTTGCATGCACTTTTAGCTTGCTAGGTTATAGAGGGAAAGGGAAAAGGTAAAACACAGGGGAAATCACACTGCAATCTCAACCATAGGAGTGTATATTCCTGCAAAAAATGCACCATCAGTGCACTCACCTTTGCTGCTGGAACAGGCTGGGATGCCTATTGTCTGTGATCCCATCTTTCCAGCATAGTGGAGAACGTGAGGAGCAGTTCCATTTCTTATCATGTAATCTAATGTTACACTTTTGGCATCTCAATCTCTCAGGCTGTTGCTGTGCAAGTTTTGCAAAACCGTGAAAGAAGAGTCACTGCTCAGAAAAACATTTTGCTAGAGGTATTTATAGATAGCAATCGTTTTCTCATATATGTACCTGTGCCAATTCCTCCGAGAGAGAAAGTCTCGGTCGGGCATCAGAGGCTGCTGTTGCGGAGGACTGCTTCTGCTCCATGGCAGCGTCGCTGGCGTCCCACGTGTAGAGAGCGCGGAATTCGCGCTTCTCTTGGCTTCAGAAGACACCGCCCCACTTCCTGTCTTCATTGGCCAAACAGCGGCTAGCAGAAGTGACACCTGCGGGACCAAGAGATCCTATGTCATAACTTCTGACATCTCTAGCTGCTCTGTAACACATGGACGCAGCAAGAAGGGCGGTAATGGCGGCGATCCTTTTGGACAACCTGCAGCCAGGTAACATTCCGCCCCCACCGCACACAGGTTAAAAACTGGGGCATCCTACTCACAGTTTCCACCGCCATCCAGGAAAAAACCCTGCCTGACAACATAGGCGCCCCAGGCCAACCTATGCCTTAAAACAAGAAAGGTCTACAGGTATATCCTCAGGTGATGGGAAACAAACAAAAACTGAGTTGGTGAGGGAGGAGGAGTCCTTATATAAGAGCGGGTTCTTTTAAATTGATTACTCTTACAGGTGTTTCCGTTCGGGGAGGGACAAGCAATATCTCAGCAGCAGCCATCCTGGAGGACGATGGGAGAAATTATAGATGTTCACATAACCATGGATTATATGATATTACAGACTGCGTCAAAAAAACATACTTGCTCTCTATTCCTGACATAAGCCGCTGTCGGAGCCTTTCAGCACTAGAGTTTTCATTTGGGGCCCCAGCCAGTTTCCTACCTATATGAACTTTGTATGTTTAACTCATCAGTCTATTTTCCATTTAGGCGCTTGGTGTATTTATGATCTGCAGATGTTATATGCTCCTTCCTAATTGCCTAATGAGGCAGGGTCATGCCTGTGAAACGCACTGCACAATACTCTGGAGTGTGTAATTAACATTTTTCTTGACTGTCAAAATCAACAGTTCTCTGTGTCTGCTTGGAGGAGGTAAGTCCACCACTGCCTCCTCTATATATTTATTTTAAATATTTTTATTCTTCTTAAATGCCTCGGTTTGCTTTGTACAATATTTTCACTTTAAGTTCATTTGTACTCACTTTTGCCTTCTCACTGGGCTCAATGACCAGACCATTGGTAGAGTTATTTAGCTCTCTGGATACAACACAAAGAAACTCTGCCTGGTCTTCATTTCCATAGTTGTATGAAGATCCAATACTGATAAGCTTAAGGAAAAATGTAAACAATGTCAGTTACTGTAAGCACACATCATTGCAAGCATAGTATACTGAACCTTCAGATATTAAATTAGTTTTTATTTAGAAGTCTGCAGTAAATGCTTGGAGAATGTTTATGACCAGTTACTGAGCAAGATTCAACTAAGCCTATTGCTACATACCCATTTCAAAATTTTTTGATTTTGTTTCAGGTGGTAGTTTATCCAAGATCATTGCATATACAAGCTGCTCAGCGCTTGGCTGAGCTGTGTCCTGTTCTAAGGAGAGGGGAAGGAGGGAGGAAGTTTGAGATGGCCTACTAAGGAACTACAATAGCATTAGCAAAAGCTTTTCCACTTTGGTCAATTGCTGAAGGGGGGGGGGGGGGAGCACTGAGGTTGGTGTCACCTGTCTAGACTTTCACCCCAAATTATCGAAACAATGGTTTTATGCAAGAAACATCTGAGCTGTGTGTGCAGCCAAGTGCTTCAGTGTTCACAGACCAAGGCAAGTCTTTTCTGCTGGTCCACACATCAGCTTTAGCAGAGTGATTTCCTTTCAGCTTGCGTTATAACAGCATATGGAATACCAACAATAGCTACCAAGGCTGCTAAATCAAATGATTATGTACCGTATTTTCTGCCATATAAGATGCACTTTTTCTTCCTAAAAAATGGGGAGAAAATTTCCTTGCATTCTAAACAGCAAATGCAAAGAATCCCCGACTTACAAATGCCCGCCGATACAAGCCGCCAACCTGCCACCACTTTGGGTCTTTTCCTGCATAGTCCCCAATGTGTGTCTCCGCATCCTACCCCCCCTGTCCCGCATGGCTTCCCCTATTGATGGCTTGTGCGGAGGACGCGATCAGCACAGATGAAGTGAAGCGCTGGAGTGAGGTCACTTGTGGCCTTGGTCAATTTGTGCCATTTCCCAAGTGCCATTTATTACAAAGTGCTTTACAACTTACCAAGAATTTACCAAGAATTCACTCAAGAATTCAAACAGGATTCAACAGCCACAGGACTTTGCTGGAAACGACTACTCTGCATCCAGAACTGTCTCCAATGCTGTTGCAAAAAGTGCCACTGCTGGATATATGTTGCGCTGCCAAGTAGAATCTGCTTCTTTATTTACACAGGTTTGCTTGCACTACCTGCATACCCATTTAAACTGTTTAGTAGTTAGAAATTTCCTGGTTATAATCTGACACACTTACCATGTTTACTGCACTTTTTCTTATGTTCTGACTGTCTGCTAACATCTACAAGTTGCATTGCTACTTGCATCCTCCCTATGTACCACACCCCATATTCATTTCACCTACTCTGCTTTCCTCACCTTGCTTAGCTTCTCATGAACTGTTAGCTCTCCTGAAATCTCCCCCCCCCCCCCCCCCCCCCCCCCCCCCTCAGCAGCTCAAAAACCTCACAAACATTTAAATCCCATTCACATTTGCTTACTCTCTCCCTCCTGCTCTTACTTGCTGCTGGTGATATATCACCTAGTCCTGGGCCACAGCCTGCTGCCAGACAAGCATCCGCTGCTCACCTGCTTCACACACTTCACAGCCCTCTGTCCACAAATAACCTCAACATCCATCCTCGCCCCAACGTTATTTCCGTCCATCCCACCCACAAACACATGCTCCCCCTACCCTGCGGTCTCTGGAATGCCAGATTCGTCTGCAATAAACTTACAGCGGTCCACAACCTCTTCCTCTCCAAATCCCTCACCATCCTTGCTCTCACTGAGAGATGGCTCACCCCCTCTGACTCTGCCGCAGAGGCTGCCCTCTCCTATGGTGGGTTTCACCTCAGTCACACCCCCAGACCAGACAACAGGACCGAGGGAGGGGTGGGTCTGCTCCTCTCCCATTCCTGCACATTCCATGTCCTCACTCCACCTCCCTCCCTACAATTCACATCACTCACATCATTCTAGGTCCACACTATCCGCGTCTACAATTCCCTCTCATCCATTGTTGCGGTCTTATGCCGCCCTCCGTCGAGCTCCACACCACAATTTCTCGATAACCTTGCCTCCTGGCTCCCACATATCCTCTGCTCTGACCTGCCCACCATCATCCTCAGGGATTTCAATATTCCCATAGATGAACCCAAGGACTCTGTCATGACCCGACTACTCACCATAGCCAACTCACTTGGCCTAGTACAACACACCAACAACCCCACCCACACTGCAGGTCACATTCTTGACCTTATATTCACTAAATCCACCACCATTACAGACCTTAACATCGCACGCTTCCCACCCTCAGACCATCACCTTCTTACCTTTAACCTCCTCACAGAAGGCACCTCCAAACTACCTGCCCACCTACCTGGTCGATGGCAGCGAGACCTACACAAGCTCAACCCTAGTGTCCTTGCTGACCCCCTCCATGCAATCTCCTCCACTCTCCCCACCCTAACCTGTCCTAATCTTGCTGCAGCTCAGTATTGGCAAACTCTCTCATCAGCACTAGAGAAAGCTGCTCCCCCAATATTCCGCCGCAACCGCCCCCCTAACGCCTAGCCCTGGCGCACTACCCATACTCGCAACCTCCAGAGGGTAACACGCGCCGCTGGACGGAAATGGAGGAAAACTTACCGTATATACTCGCATATAAGCCGACCCGCATATAAGCCGACCCCCCAACTTTTCCCTGAAAAACCAGGGAAAAATCATTGACCCCCATATAAGCCGGGGGTAGGAAATGCTGGATTGGTGCAGCCCCCCAGTGTGCCCCAGTATAGCTAGTATAGTGCCCAGTATAGGTAGGTAGTCTCCAGTATAGCTAGTATAGTGCCCAGTATAGCCAGTATAGTGCCCAGTATAGCCAGTATAGTGCCCAGTATAGCCAGTATAGTGCCCAGTATGGGTAGGTAGTGCATCAGTTTAGCTAGTATAGTGCCCAGTTTAGCTAGTATAGTGCCCCAGTATGGCTAGTAAAGTGCCCAGTTTAGCGCCCAGTATGGGTAGGTAGTGCCTCAGTTTAGCTAGTATAGTGCCCAGTTTAGCTAGTATAGTGCCCAGTTTAGCTAGTATAGTGCCCCAGTATGGCTAGTAAAGTGCCCAGTTTAGCCAGTATAGTGCCCAGTATAGCGCCCAGTATGGGTAGGTAGTGCCTCAGTATAGTGCCCAGTTTAGCTAGTATAGTGCCCCAGTATGGCTAGTAAAGTGCCCAGTTTAGCTAGTATAGTGCCCAGTTTAGCTAGTATAGTGCCCAGTTTAGCCAGTATAGTGCCCAGTTTAGCTAGTATAGTGCCGCATTTAGCTAGTATAGTGCCGCATTTAGCTAGTATAGTGCCCAGTTTAGCTAGTATAGTGCCCCAGTATGGCTAGTAAAGTGCCCAGTTTAGCCAGTATAGTGCCCAGTTTAGCCAGTATAGTGCCCAGTTTAGCCAGTATAGTGCCCCAGTATGGCTAGTAAAGTGCCCAGTTTAGCTAGTATAGTGCCCAGTTTAGCTAGTATAGTGCCCCAGTATGGCTAGTAAAGTGCCCAGTTTAGCCAGAATAGTGCCCAGTTTAGCCAGTATAGTGCCCAGTTTAGCCAGTATAGTGCCCAGTTTAGCCAGTATAGTGCCCCAGTATGGCTAGTAAAGTGCCCAGTTTAGCCAGTATAGTGCCCAGTTTAGCCAGTATAGTGCCCAGTTTAGCCAGTATAGTGCCCAGCATAGGTAGGTAGTGCTCCCCCCTCCCCCCGCGGCCGCCGCTGTTATTACCTGCTTAGGCAGTGGCCGCTTCCTAATTCGCGTTCCCCTTCTGTTTCAGAGTCTATCGCTGCTGTGACGATGCAGAGTGCAGGAAAGAGCGCGGCTCCCTATAGCGGCGATCTGTATCTGTATCGATGGCAGCGAGACCTACACAAGCTCAACCCTAGTGTCCTTGCTGACCCCCTCCATGCAATCTCCTCCACTCTCCCCACCCTAACCTGTCCTAATCTTGCTGCAGCTTAGTATTGGCAAACTCTTTCATCAGCACTAGAGAAAGCTGCTCCCCCAATATTCCGCCGCAACCGCCCCCCTAACGCCTAGCCCTGGCGCACTACCCATACTCGCAACCTCCAGAGGGTAACACGCGCCGCTGGACGGAAATGGAGGAAAACTTACCGTATATACTCGCATATAAGCCGACCCGCATATAAGCCGACCCCCCAACTTTTCCCTGAAAAACCAGGGAAAAATCATTGACCCCCATATAAGCCGGGGGTAGGAAATGCTGGATTGGTGCAGCCCCCCAGTGTGTCCCAGTATAGCTAGTATAGTGCCCAGTATAGGTAGGTAGTCTCCAGTATAGCTAGTATAGTGCCCAGTATAGCCAGTATAGTGCCCAGTATAGCGCCCAGTATGGGTAGGTAGTGCATCAGTTTAGCTAGTATAGTGCCCAGTTTAGCTAGTATAGTGCCCCAGTATGGCTAGTAAAGTGCCCAGTTTAGCGCCCAGTATGGGTAGGTAGTGCCTCAGTATAGCTAGTATAGTGCCCAGTTTAGCTAGTATAGTGCCCCAGTATGGCTAGTATAGTGCCCAGTTTAGCTAGTATAGTGCCCAGTTTAGCTAGTATAGTGCCCAGTTTAGCTAGTATAGTGCCCAGTTTAGCTAGTATAGTGCCCCAGTATGGCTAGTAAAGTGCCCAGTTTAGCCAGTATAGTGCCCAGTTTAGCCAGTATAGTGCCCCAGTATAGCTAGTAAAGTGCCCAGTTTAGCCAGTATAGTGCATAGTTTAGCTAGTATAGTGCCCAGTTTAGCTGGTATAGTGCCCAGTTTAGCTGGTATAGTGCCCAGTTTAGCTAGTATAGTGCCCCAGTATGGCTAGTAAAGTGCCCAGTTTAGCCAGAATAGTGCCCAGTTTAGCCAGTATAGTGCCCAGTTTAGCCAGTATAGTGCCCCAGTATGGCTAGTAAAGTGCCCAGTTTAGCCAGTATAGTGCCCAGTTTAGCCAGTATAGTGCCCCAGTATAGCGCCCAGTATGGGTAGGTAGTGCCTCAGTTTAGCTAGTATAGTGCCCAGTTTAGCTAGTATAGTGCCCAGTTTAGCTAGTATAGTGCCCCAGTATGGCTAGTAAAGTGCCCAGTTTAGCCAGTATAGTGCCCAGTATAGCGCCCAGTATGGGTAGGTAGTGCCTCAGTATAGCTAGTATAGTGCCCAGTTTAGCTAGTATAGTGCCCCAGTATGGCTAGTAAAGTGCCCAGTTTAGCTAGTATAGTGCCCAGTTTAGCTAGTATAGTGCCCCAGTATGGCTAGTAAAGTGCCCAGTTTAGCCAGAATAGTGCCCAGTTTAGCCAGTATAGTGCCCAGTTTAGCCAGTATAGTGCCGCATTTAGCTAGTATAGTGCCGCATTTAGCTAGTATAGTGCCCAGTTTAGCTAGTATAGTGCCCCAGTATGGCTAGTAAAGTGCCCAGTTTAGCCAGTATAGTGCCCAGTTTAGCCAGTATAGTGCCCAGTTTAGCCAGTATAGTGCCCCAGTATGGCTAGTAAAGTGCCCAGTTTAGCCAGTATAGTGCCCAGTTTAGCTAGTATAGTGCCCAGTTTAGCTAGTATAGTGCCCCAGTATGGCTAGTAAAGTGCCCAGTTTAGCCAGAATAGTGCCCAGTTTAGCCAGTATAGTGCCCAGTTTAGCCAGTATAGTGCCCAGTATGGCTAGTAAAGTGCCCAGTTTAGCCAGTATAGTGCCCAGTTTAGCCAGTATAGTGCCCAGTTTAGCCAGTATAGTGCCCAGCATAGGTAGGTAGTGCTCCCCCCTCCCCCCGCGGCCACCGCTGTTATTACCTGCTTAGGCAGTGGCCGCTTCCTAATTCGCGTTCCCCTTCTGTTTCAGAGTCTATCGCTGCTGTGACGATGCAGAGTGCAGGAAAGAGTGCGGCTCCCTATAGCGGCGATCTGTATCGCCGTTACCAGGGGAACCGCTCTTTCCTGCCCCCTGCATCGTCACAGCAGCAGCGCCGGGTGCGCTGCTGTGATAGACTCTGAAACAGAAGGGGAACGTGGATTAGGAAGCGGCCGCTGCCTAAGCAGGTAATAGCAGCGGCGGCCGCGGGTGGAGCGGGGCGCGGACCACCCACCACCCACCACTAGACCACCAGGGAAGACTCGCATACAAGTCGACCCCCCAACTTTGACCTCCTTTTTGGGGGTCAAAAATTCGGCTTGTATGCGAGTATATACGGTAACTTAAAGCGGACCCAAACCAAACATTTTTTTCATTCAAATACAGTGGGTTGCAAAAGTAGTCGGCCCCATTGAAGTTTTCCACATTTTGTCATATTACTGCCACAAACATGAATCAATTTTATTGGAATTCCACATGAAAGACCAACACAAAGTGGTGTACACATGAGAAGTGGAACGAAAATCATACATGATTCCAAACATTTTTTACAAATAAATAACTGCAAAGGGGTGTGTGCATAATTATTCGGCCCCCTTTGATCTGAGTGCAGTCAGTTGTCTATAGACATTGCCTGATGAGTGCTAATGACTAAATAGAGTGCACCTGTGTGTAATCTAATGCCAGTACAAATACAGCTGCTCTGTGAGGGCCTCAGAGGTTGTCTAAGAGAATATTGGGAGCAACAACACCGTGAAGTCCAAAGAACACACAAGACAGGTCAGGGATCAAGTTATTGAGAAATTTAAAGCTTAGGCTACAAAATGATTTCCAAAGCCTTGAACATCCCACGGAGCACTGTTCAAGCGATCATTCAGAAATGGAAGGAGTATGGCACAACTGTACACCTACCAAGACAAGGCCATCCACCTAAACTCACAGGCTGAACAAGGAGAGCGCTGATCAGAAATGCAGTCAAGAGGCCCATGGTGACTCTGGACGAGCTGCAGAGATCTACAGCTCAGGAAGGAGACTCTGTTCATAGGACAACTATTAGTCATGCACTGTACAAAGTTGGCCTTTATGGAAGAGTGGCAAGAAGAAAGGCATTGTTAACAGAAAGCATAAGAAATCCCGTTTGCAGTTTGCCACAAGCCATGTGGGGGACACAGCAACCATGTGGAAGAAGGTGCTCTGGTCAGATGAGACCAAAATGGTACTTTTTGGCCAAAATGCAAAACGCTATGTGTGGCAGAAAACTAACACTGCACATCACGCTGAACACACCATCCCCACTGTCAAATATGGTGGTGGCAGCATCATGCTTGGGGGGGTGCATCTCTTCAGCAGGGACAGGGAAGCTGGTCAGAGGTGATGGGAAGATGGATGGAGCCAAATACAGGGCAAACTTGGAAGAAAACCTCTTAGAGACTGCAAAAGACTTGATACTGGGGCGGAGGTTCACCTTCCAGCAGGACAATGACCCTAAACATAAAGCCAGCGCAACAATTGAATGGTTTGAAACAAAACATATCTATGTGTTAGAATAGCCCACTCTAAGTCCAGATCTAAATCCAATCGAGAATCTGTGGCAAGATCTGAAAACTGCTGTTCACAAACGCTGTCCATCTAATCTGACTGAGCTGGAGCTGTTTTGCAAAGAAGAATGGGCAAGGATTTCAGTCTCTAGATGTGCAAAGCTGGTAGAGACATACCCTAAAAGACTGGCAGCTGTAATTGCAGCAAAAGGTGGTTCTACAAAGTATTGACTCAGGGGACCGAATAATTACGCACACCCCACTTTGCAGTTATTTGTAAAAAATGTTTGGAATGATGTATGCGTTTCGTTCCACTTCTCACGTGTACACCACTTTGTATTGGTCTTTCACGTGGAATTCCAATAAAATTGATGCATGTTTGTGGCAGTAATGTGACTAAATGTGGAAAACTTCAAGGGGGCCGAATACTTTTGCAACCCACTGTATATTTAGTTGCACCACTCTGACACATACAAAGATAAATAAACACTCCTTCAGGCCTATGAGCATTTCAGTGCCTGCTTTTCACCCTTCTCTTTTCATAACTAGGGGCCGCCCATACCTAACTAACCTAAACTGTGGGAACCTACCTAACACCTATATTGCGGGGCACCTACCTAACTAACCTATACTGCAGGAACCTACCTAACTAACCTATACTGCGGGAACCTACCTAACTAACCTATACTGCGGGAACCTACCTAACTAACCTATACTGCGGGAACCTACCTAACTAACCTATACTGCGGGAACCTACCTAACTAACCTATACTGCGGGAACCTACCTAACTAACCTATACTGCGGGAACCTACCTAACTAACCTATACTGCGGGAACCTACCTAACTAACCTATACTGCGGGAACCTACCTAACTAACCTATACTGCGGGAACCTACCTAGCCAAGCTATACTGCGGGAACCTACCTAACTATCCTATACTGCGGGAACCTACCTATATTAACGTAAACTGCAGGAACCTACCTATCTAACCTATACTGGAGGAACCTACCTATCTAACCCATACTGGGGGAACCTACCTATCTAACCCATACTGAGGGAACCTACCTATCTAACCCATACTGGGGGAACCTACCTATCTAACCCGTACTGGGGGAACCTACCTATCTAACCCGTACTGGGGGAACCTACCTATCTAACCCATACTGGGGGAACCTACCCATCTAACCCATACTGGGGGAACCTACCCATCGAACCTATACTGCAGGAACCTACCTATCTAAACTATACTGGGGGCACCTAACTATCTAACCCATAATGGGGGAACCTACCTATCTAACCTATACTGGGGGAACCTACCTCACCTATACGGAGGGCACCTACCTATCTAACCCACACTGGTGGCAACTGTACGGGCTACCCTATACTGGAGGCACCTACGTAGCTAACCTGTACTGCGGGCACCTATGCCTGGCTCCATGGGGGGGGGGGGGGAGGAATTTTTACACCCTCGCCCTTGGTGAAATTTAGCCTAGAAACTGCCCTGGTCCTACCTGATCATGCACCTCCATTACTGTGCACCCAATGCTATGCACAATCTGGTTTTTCTTGTATTCCTGTATCGTCATATTGCTGTATGTCACCCCTAAATATTGTATGTAACCTAAACTAATGTCCAGCGTAATATGTTGGCGCTTTATAAATACAACAAATAAATAAGTGAAGAGAAGAGGTCTGTGATCCCCAAGGGCGCCATTGATTAGGCAAGACACACCGCTGCTACACTTAATTCATATACACGGGGGGTACGTGGGGGAAACACAGACACACACGGAGGACAGCCAGGGACACCCAGGACACCTGAGCATAGGTGGGGACAGAAACTTTGGGAGAACATTATAAGTCACTCCTGGAATATGGATGCACCAGGTTTAGTTCATATTTTTTTTTCTTCCCTGGTTTGTACCCTCTATACCTAGGTGCGTCATATTCTGGAGCGTCTTATACAGCAGAAAATACAGTATTTAAAGAATTATGAAAATAAGAACCCATTCATACTTTAGGTACAATTAGTTATTGTTCATATAATAACTAAAATTATGAACAAAAATAGTCTGGAAACAGTTCATCCCTATAATTTTAACACTTTAATGTACACAGTGAAGGATTTCCTGGTGGTCTAGTTGCAATGAATAAAGGAAAAAGATTGCATCAGCACGGTTTTAAAATGTAAACATTCTTTATTGCCAGACGTAGTTTTTACAAACTATCATTCCACAGCAGACGCGTCGGACCGGTCGGTCCTTAAAGGGAACCTGAAGCGAGGAGTATTATGTACAATAAACACATAATATAGCTGCAAATGAATATTACACACTAACCTCACCATCCGTTCCTCTCAGAAGCTCACCATTTTCTTCTTACAGTGATCCCTTCCGGTTCTGACAAGATTTTGTCAGAACTGAAATATATCAGTTGCTGTCAGTTATATATCAGTTGATGTCAGTTATAGCTGAGAGGACAACTGATGTGCCAGGTAATGTCCATGTTTCCCTATGGCTCAAGCGGGTGATGTTACAGTTGAACAGTGTGCTGACCAGGAAGCGGTTATGGGATAATGGCCATTTTCAAAACGGAGGACAAATAATTCCCTGGATCACAGTGGAAAAACAGGATGCAGGAGAGGAGAAAGAGATTGAGGAGTAGACTACATGGGAGGCAAGTATGACTTCTGTATGCTTATTTTGACTTTTAATTTTCAGTTCAGGTTTTTTTAAGCATAGCTAAGGGTAGCAGATGGACAAGAGGAAAAAAAAGGGGAAAGGGTGCTTAACCTCGAGGACTGCGGTGTTAAACCCCCTAATGACCAGGCCATTTTCTCTTAATTGGGCCACTGCAGCTTCAAGTCCTTGCTGCAGGACTGCACAACTCTGCACACAAGAGATTTCTGTTGGTGGGGTCTGATCGGTCCCCCAATGTTTATTTACAAATATTTTTCTTATTTTTTTTTGTTTGTTTTTTTTATTATTTTTCCCACCCTCCCTTCCTGCCAGCCTATCACAGCAGATTGCTCCTGTGTCCCCAGTGCAGCGCTGCTGTAGATCGCAGCGCTGTACAGAGTTATTAGATGGAGGTTCTGCCGTGTAACAGTCTCCGAGCAGCGATCACTGCTGGGAGACTGAAGGCGGAGCAGAGCTCCGTCATCCATGTGGAGATGCACGCGCATCAGCGCGCATGCTCTTCTGCAATCCCCATTCCAGGCCATTCACGCCAATCGGCATGGAGTGGTCCTGGGGCTGCCATGCTGCTCACGCCAATCGGCGCGGAGCAGTCATTAGGCAGTTAAAGGATACCCGAGGTGACATGATGAGATAGACATGGGTATGTCCAGTGCCAAGCAAACAAAATTATGCTGTGTTCCTTTTTTACTTTCTCTGCCTGAAAGAGTTAAATATCAGGTATGTAAGTGGCTGATTCAGTCCTGAATCAGACAGGAAGTGACTACAGTGTGACCCTCAATGATGAGAAATTCCAACTATAAAACATTTTCCTAGCAGAAAATGGCTTCTGAGAGCAGGAAACAGAAAAAAAGGGTCAATAGTTCATACATTTTAGTTCTGGCATACTTCAATGAATGTGTCATTGAGCAAAAACAATATTACAGTTAAAACGTACTATACTTTGGTTTCATTTTCTGTGACCCCTGGGGTCACGACACTGCTCTGCATCTCAGATCACAGAGCAGAGCAAGGGAGGCGGAGGAGTGGCCATGGAGGGCTGCCCAATGGCAGCTGGAGAAAGCTTTCAGGAACACCCCTGGTGGGTGTTTAGCAGGGAATACTTCTGGTGCGAAAGACGCCCCTACCCCTCAAGATTGGCGACAATCTAAATGTTGGCAATCTGTTTCCCATCTGCCCCTCCTACCCCGCCTCGGATTCACTTTAAGTAATGATAGCTATGTTCCACCTGGCACTGAGATCAGTAGGTGAGCGGGTCCCCAACTTAAAGATCCACTGGGCTTCTTTGGCCAAGAGTGTTTTGTAGGTGTGTTCACCTCTCACATGGAGATGAGCCCACTCAATACCTTCAAAGCAAAAGGCAGTCATACTGCCCCTATGAACTCTGGAAAAGTGCATAGCCACATTAGATACCTTATTTGGTAACCAAAATGTGTTCCTATAATGTTCTGTAATTCTCTGTCTGAGGGGTCTTTGGTGGTACATCTAACATATTACAACACACAACTCAAACACAAATTTAAAAGTGTTGCAACAGAAACAAACACTACTAGGACACATGTTTAATAACTAATGAAAATGACAAGTGGGTAAGAAAAAAAAACCCATCACAGCCAAAAGTAGTCTGCTTACATGTGCTTAAAGGGAACCTGTACTGGGTAAAAGTATCCTATACTATAAAACTCCTGTGTCGCTGTGTCCAGCGTTTGTCCCTGTTATTTGCAACTGAGCAGATGTGCAGTAACCGACATGGACAGCTGGATGGGACCAGGGAGCAAGGTGGGTGGGCGCGCGTCAGGTGCAGGCAGGAGCGTGCGGCGGGTGCGGGCGATTGGTGCAGGCACGCGCATGCACACTGGCGGCGGTAGAATAAAGAGCTAGAGCCCGTTTTTAAACGGGCTTGGGTCTACTAGTTTAAAATAAATACATGAGGTACAGTAACTTCAAATGAATATTAAATAGTTACCTTGCCATCAGTTCCTCTCAGAAGCTCACCATTTTCTTCTGACAATGATCCCTTCCAGTTCTGACAACATTTTGTCAGAACTGAAATATATCAGTTGCTGTCAGTTATACATCAGTTGCTGCCAGTTATAGCTGAGTGGACAACTGATGTGCCCGGTAATGTCCATATTTCCCTATGGCTATACTGACCAGGAAGCTGTTATGGGGTAATGGCCATTTTCAAAATGGACGACAGAGAATTCTCTTGATCACAGTGGACAAACAGGATGCGGGAGAGGAGAAAGAGATTGAGTAGACTACATGGGAGGTAAGTGTGACTTGTGTAGGTTTATTTTGACTTTTAATTTTCAGTTCAGGTTTTCTTTAAACTCCCTATAAAAAGATAGCCCTAGGTCACTTTCCTAAAGTGTTCAAATAGGAACCAATGGGCATTATTTATTAAGGTGCCTTAGGGCTAAAGAACACTAGGGAAATAATTGATCCCGTAAATTATTCATATCGGTCCCCTGCAGCTGCAATGTCCCGTGCCGTCCTCTTCCGATGCGCCGTTCTCTGCCACTGGCACCGGTTTAATTATTCGTCTAACTAGACGAATAGAAGTGTGGCTGCGCAGCCGTGGCCTGTGCGTCAGCAGGAACTTACTGCGCAGTACAGGAAAACTTCGTACCGCGTCTGCGCAGTAAGCTCCGCTGACGCGCATGGGAGTGTCCATGCAGCCGCACTTCTATTAGTCAAGTTAGATGAATAATTACACTGTGTCGGCAGTAGAGAATAGCGCATCGGAAGAGGACGGTGCAGGACATTCCAGCTGCAGGGGGCCAATAGAGGCCCCAGGTAAGTTTTTTTTTTTTTTTTAAAGGTCAACAGAACCCCTTTAAGGTTCCCTTTCAACTGTCTGTCGCAATCTCATTACTATGATTCCTGCAGCGGCACACATGATTAAAGGCGCCACTAGAGGATGTCATAGCAATGAGACTGCAACTGACTGGTTAAAGAGGATTCCATACTGCGCCCCGTGTCCAGAGCTCCAAGCCGCTGACAGACCAAGGGAGAGTGGCGTGAGGGGGCAGAGAGGCAGAGGCTGAGGCAGCAGCAGGTGAGAGAAGCATGGCTAGGCCACACCTGATTATACGTCATGGGCTGCCAATCGGTGTGCGCTCCATCACTTTAGTAGTACACAGTAGTTATACATGCCTCTCTGCTCTGGAGAAGGGACGGCAGCTCACAGCCCAAAAATTTGCATGCACAACAGTTCAGCTCCGCTGTGCCTACGTTGGGTGGGGGGGGGGGTTACAGTTTGGTAGTGACTCAAGCATAAGCCAAGACCCCCACTTTTGGCCACTTTTTGGAGACCAAAAACTCAGGTTATACTCAAGCAGTATATGCCAATATGAAAAACAAATCTGTGTGATCTGTTAATATGTTAAATATAATTTACCTACCTGTTCAAACTTCCACCCGTCAGACATGGTAGATACCATCTGTGTAAGCTCTTCCTCTTGACATTGCAACACTCTGTACACATGCTTCACGGGACCCTGATAAAAAGCAGTACATTTATTAACAATGCTTATTGCTAAATCAATTATATTACAGTGTGTATAAAAAGATAAGCATGCTCAGTTCTCATGCTAAATAAGCCTCGAACTGCACCCTGACTTATGGTAAAATGGCTTACTGAATAGGAACAGACAAGATTCGAACTCCAGTCTGCCCCAGAGTGCCATTAACCAGTACACTATCCAACCCCCATAGCTGACTTATATGATTTAACTCATAAAGCCCCCCACACACGCTCAACAGTGGTCTTTTATGCAGCACAATTAACAACTTTTGTTGTGATACAACCCAAAAAAAGTTGCTTGCTATTGTTCACATAACTGATAAGACATCAATCCAACTGTTGGATGAACAATGGATAATTGTGCTGCATAAAAGACCGCTGTTGAGCGGGTGTATGGGGCTTAAGATATCTCTTCTTATCCACTTATCTAATGAATTAGCTCTCCCTATAGTTTATGAAAAATAATAAGGTGAGATAATTCAAAAGAGGAGCTTTGTGAATCAACCCCACTGTGTCTTATCCTGTGTGTCTGAACATTAATCATGAATGTGTGCTCTGGCTGGAAATGGGAAACCACAGACAGGAGGTCTACAGAATTACTTAGGTAAGCAAAATCAGCCATGCATTATCACCACATTATTTAACCAGGATAATTTAGGATTTTTTTGGTACAGTAGAGTCCCTTTATAGTAAACTACAAGGGACAAGGCCAAGTAGTTTACTATATCAGAATTGGTCATACATTGTATATTCATACAGGCGCATGGCTGGGACCTGGACACTGAGTTTACCATAGTCAGACATTTACTATATCTGAATTTACTATAACGAGAATCTATATTATAAGCTCAGTTATCTTTACCTGCATGGAAGGTGCTACAAAAAACAGGGAGAGAAAGGAGACTGCCCTCTTAAAACACCAAATTGACAGGCACAATTAGATTCAAAATACAAAAAAATATATATATCTTTATCGAAATACTGACCACAATAGTTGATAAAAAAAAAAAAAAAAAAAGTGATCCATCCGGTGTCCAAAAATGTAGATATATTTTTCGGACCATAAAACACATTTTTATCCCCCCCCCCCAAAGACGGGGGGGAAAAAATCCCTGCGTCTTATGGTCCGGAGGTCACTTTTTTTTTGCATTGTCCTGTGTCCTCCCATTCCTCTGCCTCTGCCCCCATGCCCTCCCTTGGTGTGTCCTTCTTCCCCCAATCTATGCCCCCATGTCCGGCGTCCTCTTTGCCCCCATCTATACCCCTGTGTTCCCCTTTGAGCTGTCCATGTGTCCGGTGTAGTAATTCCCCCCCCCCCCAATTTATGCCTCGTGTCCCCCTTTGCCCTGTCCCCCCCCCAGTAGATGACATACATATCATAGCAATTAGCGTGAAGGCGCGGCAGGAGTTGGGTCCCACGACGAGGAGCAGAGCGATCCAGCGAGGCCTTCCACGTGCAGGCAGCGACTGCAGCTTGACAGGACACCGTGTGGCCAATCCTGTGCAAGAATTGCAGCAAAGTCGTCCAATCACCGCCGCCTGCTATTCTGAAGGACTCGATGGATTACTCTGCTCCTTGTCGCGGGACCCAACTCCTGCCGCTCCTTCACGCTGATTGCTACGGTAAGTATGTCACCTACTGGGGGGACACAGGGCAAAGGGTGACACGAGGCATAGATGAGGGAAAGAAGGACACCAAACACGGGGACAGCACAAAGGGGGGCACAGAGACATGGATGGCTGCAAGGACACGTAGGCATAGATGGGGCAAGGACACTGAACACAGGGACAGCACAAAGGGGGACACAGAGGCATAGATGGGGCAAGGAGGACACCGGACACAGGAACAGCGCAAAGGGGGACACAGTGACATAGATGGGGGCACGGAGGACATGGGAGCATAGATGGGGCAAGAAGGACACTGGACACGGAGGCATAGATGGGGGGCAAAGATGAGGGCAAAGAGGACACCTGACACGGTGATACAGAGGCATAGATAGAGGCAAGGAGAACACGGGGACAGGGAAAAGGGGTCCATAATTTGTCCATTTTCAAGCTACATATCTTTGCACAAAAATTTACAGAATCCTGCAGGAACTCAGAAATATTTGCACGTCATTGATCATACCTAATGTTCACATAGAGTGGTGGACAACACTACACTGCTTTGCTGCTGCTACTAATGCTCCTCATGCCTAGTGCTACATGTGAATAGGCCCTAATGAATCTGATCCACTGAATTCATCCAATGCTGTGTGGGTTCAATGTTGTTGTTTTTTTAACTTGTGAGACACAGCTTTATAGATGGCCAGTGAGATTCTAACAATTCTGTCTTGCATGCACATTTCATATAAGTTATATGTAGTTTGACAATGGGCCAATCAAAATTGTGAGGAAGTACATTTAAGTAACCCAGTTACTGATATAGCTTGGCCTAATACTAACTAACCAGGGCTCCACAGCTTACCTGCTCCCTTCAACTAGTGCTTAACCACTTAAGCCCTCACTCGTTTTCACTTTATGAATCCGAGCAATGTTCACCTCCCATTCATTAGCCTATAACTTTATCACTACTTGGCACAATGAACTGAATAATATCTTGCTTTTTCCGCCACCAATTAGGCTTTCTTTGGGGGGTACATTTTGCTAAGAGCTACTTTACTGTAAATGCATTTTAACAGTAAGAATAAGAAAAAAAACTGAAAAAATTCATTTCTCAGTTTTCGGCCATTATAGTTTTAAAATAATACATGCCTCCATAATTTCATCTTTACATAGATATTTAAAAAGGTTAGACCCTTAGATAAATATGTGTGTTTTTTTTATTATTGTAATGGTTTTTTTTATTAAACATTTTATGTGAGTATTTTTGGGAGGGTGGGATGTAAATAGTGTTTGATTTGGGGAAATATATGTGTATTGTAATTTTTTTTTACTTCAGATGTAGTTGTACTTTTTGGCCACAAGGTGGCAACCTTGAGTTTGTTTACATGACGTCACTAAGCGTACAATGTACGCTTAGAGGGTAAGCGTACAATGTACGCTTAGAGGGACATAGGAGGCAGAAAAAGCGAAGCTTCCGAGAGAAGCTGTCACTTTTTCTGCAGGGTAGAGGAATCAGTGATCGGACACCATGGCCCGATTCATTGATTCCTGGGCTAATGAATCCGCGGCCGGGAGCGTGTGTGCACGATCGGCCGCGGGAGCGCACATGTCCTCCTTGACGTTTTTTTACGTCAAGGAGGACAAAGTGGTTAATCTCTCTATTAGACAATTCACTATACAAGGCCACCTTTCTAAATGTGTCATGGTGTTATCATGTATTGTCTTGTAACTGTGGCAAATGAAGAGTAAAAAAAACACAGGGACACCGGGAGCCCTTATGGTGTATTACAGGGGTGACCACACTTTTTCGGCTTGCGAGCTACTTTAAAATTTGCTGAGGCCAGGAGATCTACCAACGTCTCAAATGCTAAGAACGCCCCCCGCGTAGGTAAGCCAGGTATATGTGCCTGCAGGGTAGGTTAGCCAGATATATAACCATGCGCTGGAGGGAATCCCCTACCAGTTAAGCAAAATTGCAATGAACAATGGTTCCCCACTTCACTCACTCACTACACACCATACCTTCACACATACCATAGAAGGGCCCTTCTAAAAAACTGACAAAAAATAAAATGGAAATAAAATTAGGAATACAAGGATCCTAATAAAAAACCTGTCCCAATAATCTCATGTACCATAAAAGAATGCCTTGCATCAAGGCGGAGTCCGTCCTAGTGGACTTCTTATGACAGCGTCCTGTTTTGGAAGTTCCTAGTCAAAAGATAGGACCAAGTTATACACCAGGAGGATTATTCACTTACAGTTCACCACAAGTGTTTCCGCGTTGCCCTTGTACCTCTATCGGTAATCCTGGCCTCCACCGTAGGAACGGAGTCTTCCACTGTCTGGCCGCTCACTCGATACACTCCACGCTAGCCCCCGAGTGCGACATACGTCACTTCCGTGTATAGGATACAGTGACCCGCTCGCCGCACTTCCGCTTAGCCAATTCAAGCTCGTGCTGGTTAACGTGGGTGACGTCACCACTCTAAAAGGACCTCTGGAACTTTGTTTACAGGTGACCGCTATGCGCTTCCACGGTACACCTCTAGCCAGGTATATGTGCCTGCAGCGTAGGTTAGCCAGGTATATGTGCCTGCAGCGTAGGTTAGACAGGTATATGTGTCAGTATAGGTTAGTCAGGTATATGTGCCTGCAGCGTAGGTTAGCCAGGTATATGTGCCTGCAGCGTAGGTAAGCCAGGTATATGTGCCTGCAGCGTAGGTTAGCAAGGTATATGTGTCAGTATAGGTTAGCCAAGTATATGTGCCTGCAGCGTAGGTTAGCCAGGCATATGTGTCAGTATAGGTTAGCCAGGTATATGTGCCTGCAGCGTAGGTTAGCCAGGTATATGTGTCAGTATAGGTTAGCCAGGTATATGTGCCTGCAGCACAGGTTAGCCAGGTATGTGTCAGTATAGGTTAGCCAGGTATATGTATGGACAGGGGACAGGGATAAAGGGAAATAAGGGAACGTTGGTAGTAATAATATGCATCACCTTTCCCAGTGAGGATAAGTGTCCTGAACTATATTTGTGTTACAAAATTCTTTTAAACAAAGAGCTCGTGAGGACACAGCGGTGTATGCAAATGAAAAACCACTTTATTAGCTATACATGAAAGTGAGACCAATCAGACAATACACAACGGAGCTATAAAAGCAACAGCGCTGTTGTCATTAAAACCATAGCTGTCAATCAAACCATACTGACACACCTACCCATGCACACACACCAAAGCACTGGGGTACCCCATGAGCAGCAAAAAAGGCAGTCCACCTGTAAAAAGCTTAAGCGAGTGGCAAATGACACTGACAAAAGGAGGGGAGAGCAGCACAAAAAGCAGATGTCAGAAGCAGCTTGTCCAGTATCATCCAAACAGACGTAGTAGAGTCTCATTCAAGTGAACCGGCATGCCCGATACTTTACATTCACTCAACCAGTGGTTATACTCACGACCTCCTGAGTGTCCGTCATGAGCAATACGCCTCCAAGCTTCGCCTGGCTATATGATGCCAGCCGCTCAGGCAGGCTGCAAATACTGTAATCCAAAGGGGGCCCCCCTGCTCTTGAGTTGTGTTCCGGCGTGAGACCAAGTACCGCTGCAGATCCAGCTCCTTCCGCTGGAGCACCGGTGCAACACGTGTGCGCCTTGTCATCTAGCGCATCTCGTCAGCCTCCGCTGTGCACAGTTCACCAAGTGCCCGGGGATCAGACAGCACAGCCGTCTCGTGCTCAGCCTTTCTCCCCAGGAGGGTAGGATGCTTCCGGCGTGAGACGCCGATCTCCACGCGCCGCAGCGGGATTCCCAGCACGTCACCGCCTCTGGGTAGGGGGTCAGCAGGCTGGATGGCAGCAACCAATCGCCTACTAGTTTCGCTTGGCGTCACCAAGCTTCATCAGGGCGCCAGGTATATGTGCCTGCAGCGTAGGTTAGCCAGGTATGTATCAGTATAGGTTAGCCAGGTATATGTGTCAGTATAGGTTAGCCAGGTATATGTGCCTGCAGCGTAGGTTAGCCAGGTATGTGTCAGTATAGGTTAGCCAGGTATGTGTCAGTATAGGTTAGCCAGGTATATGTCAGTATAGGTTAGCCGGGTATATGTGTCTGCAACGTAGGTTAGCCAGGTATGTGTCGGTATAGGAGGTAGTGGCTACCTCAATCCGGCGGCTGAGGGTCCTGGACTCCTGGAACCATCTGGCGGGCTAAAGCCGCTGGCCAATAAGGTTGCAGGGGAGGAGAGAGGCAGCGTGGCCGCTACGTCATGGCTGGGGCGGCGCCAGGCACGTTACAAGCACGCACGCTGCCCGCCGCCACCCCCAGCCATGACGTAGCGGCCACGCCGCCTCTCTCCTCGCCGCTTCTCCTCCCCTGCATCCTTATTGGCCAGCGGCCGGTAGCTAAAAATGCTGAGCTTCCGGCCGCAACTTTTAACGAGACGCGATCTACCGAGAAGGCGGTCGCGATCTACCGGTACATCGCGATCGACCTATTGGGCAGCCCTGGTGTATTATCTCTGGGTAAATAGCCAAAAATAAGAGTAATATTACTCACACGAATAGGTTGCTTACAGAGGCAACCACTCAGCTGGGCGTGTGGGGAAAACTCATCCCCACTCGGTCTTACCTAGGGTCGGTCACTACTCCTTAGAAAAATCTTCACTCCAATCGTGCCGTGAAGGCCAGGATATAGAAAAAGTAGGAGGCGCCCTTGTGTCTGGATATGCGTTCAAATATATATACATACACACACACACACACACACATACACAAAGATGTTCGCCTACCTTATACAAGGAGACTTCCAATTTTGTAAAGTTGAAGTGCTTGTTATCAATAAAATAATCGTATCCTTTACAAAATTGGAAGTCTCCTTTTATAAGGTAGGCGAACAACGTTATCATATATATATATATATATATATATAATTTTTTTTTATTTATTTCATATTTTTTGTCCAATGCATATCCAGACACAAGGGCGCCTTCTACTTTATCTACATCCTCATTTATTGTCTTGCCCTTCCATCATACTCCACCCTCCTTGAGTACCAAGTGACCATGTATTAATTTAGTCACCCTTGTTTGTAACTGTTATGTATGAGAAACTATACTGGTGATCCATTAATCTATAATAATGATAATAAAAACATATGTTCAAGTCCAACAAACTATGTACTTACCTGCGAAGTTCGGTTCTCATTATCTCTAATCCGCTCCTTTACTAGCCGAACTAGTGAGGCAATGTTGTAAAACTCAGCTTCTTCTAACACTCCTGTATTTACAAAAAAAAAATTGTTACAGCATATAAAGAATAACTGACCTATTGCATCAAGTGAGAAAAAAAAAAGCACCAGAAGAACAATTTGGAAGTTAGCTAATGCAAGCGTATGAGTAAGCAGTCTTTAAATCATCATTATTATAGAGGCTTATTTATAAAATATTCATATTGCACAATTATATAACTAGTTTACATTATCTAAGGATGCGACCCTTGAGCTGGCAGTCAGAATGCTTCCAAAACTCTGCATTTCGATATGCATATCAGAAATGTGTATCCGAATGCTAGGATCAGCATATCTGAGAGCAGTGACAGTCAGATCTCAGAGTGAACCTCAGCTCATCAGTGTCAGGAACCGGCACCAGGGTAAGCCTGCAGAGACCGTTCCTGACTGGGGGTTTTCTTGTTTTGACCAGATCGAGAGGGGAAGCAGCCTTATTCAAGCTAACACAAGGCTGTCACCCCTCAACAACACTTCACTCTGCCACCACTAGCTGCTGCTAGACACTTCGGCAATTCCCACTATGCTATAGAGTGGCCTGCACTCAGTCCAGCATTTTTGTATGTGGGTCAGCTTTGCTCTTAGGCCAAAATACAGGAACGCCACACACACACACACACACACACACACACACACACACACACACACACACACACACACACACACACACACACACACACACACACACACACACACACACACACACACACACACACACACACACACACACACACACACGGTGTACAAACCGAGCATCCAATCAGACACCGAACTTGTAACAAATTACACTGCAGTCTCCCTCTAGGAATGCGAGCTCTGCTTAGTAAATCAGAAATCAGGCTTATTAAATAAAGATTTAATATTCCAAAAAGTGGAACAGTGCAGAAAGAAATATATACAAAAAACATAGTAAAAACTACAAAGGCACACAATAGTCTGCAAAATAAAAACGGGAATCAAACAGAAATGGAACTTTTAGCAGCACAAAGGTCCAACTTGGTCGTGGAAGGACACGGTTCAGATTGGATCAGGGACCTCTCTAGCTCAGTGCTACCTTCAGGAGAAGTCCTGCTCTGACTCCTCTATGCTAACTTTTATAGGGAGATTTGTAGCCCGAGGCCACTCAATGTTCAGATCCGGAAATAATCCAATTACCCCAGATTGTGACATCACCGTTCGCAGAGACCTCTGTAAAATCCTTGCTTGCTGTGATATGCAAATTCCAAAGGTTTCCTGTTCCCATTTGAACCTTCCAGACAGTCCAATTGTATATTGGGACAACAGGTGGCTGTATACAGACTTCAAAGCAATGCACCCACATCAGACTGTCACAGACAAATGGCTGCCAATTAGCAGCTTCCTTCATCTTAGTAGGCTGTAGTTTCCAGAGGAAACGGAATGCAAATGTAATTTACATTGACATACAGTAAATCAAATTAGCAGCTTCCTTCATCCTAGTAGCCTGTAATTTTTAAAGGAAATGGAATGCAAATGCAACTTACACTGCGAGTCAAACAGAAAATGGAATTACCACAGATGAGAGCTAAACAAAAATGATGAGAGTTAAACAAAAATGGCTATTATATACAACATCACAATCAGACCTTTATTTTTTTTACACGGACTTGTATTTGTTTGTAAAATACCTTGTGTTTAAAAAAGGCAGTATTAGTCTAAGCAGCCAGCAGTGAAATAGAAAGGGCTCATACACACTAACTTTTTGCGCAGCTGATTTTACCGCGATTAGTGCGGTAAAATCACTGGACACTCTCGCAATTCCCTACGTTCGCAATCAGTGCTTGTTTAAAGAGAATCTGTATTGTTAAAATCACACAAAAGTAAACATACCAGTGCGTTAGGGGACATCTCCTATTACCCTCTGTCACAATTTCGCCGCTCCCCGTCGCATTAAAAGTGGTTAAAAACAGTTTTAAAAAGTTTGTTTATAAACAAACAAAATGGCCACCAAAACAGGAAGTAGGTTGATGTACAGTATGTCCACACATAGAAAATACATCCATACATAAGCAGGCTGTATACAGCCTTCCTTTTGAATCTCAAGAGACCATTTGTGTGTTTCTTTCCCCCTGCATCTCTCATGCACTGAAGTTTAAGGCTGCTCTTTTCTTCCTGCAAACAGCTTTGCCCTTGTCTGTAATTCCTCACTATGTGAAAGCCCAGCCAGCTCAGAGGACGATTTATCCAGCTTGTAAAAGATAAGAGAGAAGAGAGAAGCTGCTCTAATCTAAATAACACACAGGCAGTGTGCAGAGAGGGGCCTGGAAGGGGGAGTTCATAGCAGAACCACAACACTGAAGAACTTGGCAGCCTTCCAGACACAGGCTGACAAGTCTGACAAGAGAGAGATAAGTTGATTTATTACAGAGACTGTGATAGCAGAAAGTGCTGCAGTAAGCCAGAACACATTAGAATAGCTTTTGGAACTTGTAGGATGATAAAAAGCAGGATGCAATTTTTGTTACGGAGTCTCTTTAAGCACTGTACCGTGATCACTTGAGAATCGTTGCAAAATGCTGCATGCAACACAGTTCGCAATTGCCATTAATCGCAGAACGCCTGTGATCGGTGGCAATCGCGGCAGTGAGATCACTGCCATATAGTTATAATTGCTCTACCGCTTTGGCGATTAACAGGAATCACCCACTAATCTCCCTTGTGAGAACAAGCCCCAAGTCTGTCGGAACTGAGGTTCATATATGACCCTGAAGTGAGAGGGATATAGAGGCTCACATATTTTGTTTTTAAACAAAGCCTACTGCCTCCCTGTCCTGCTGATCGAATACCTTAAAGGATAACTCAGACCTATTCTGTAATGGAGTGCGTGCGTCTCACCTCCCGTGGCCCGGCATCTGCCTCCGTTCATCTAAAAAATGTCCCAGTTCTAAGCAGTGGTCAGAGGGGTCAGCGCAGCCACAGCACGTCCGCGGGAGTACGCGTGCACTCCCGCGGATAGACGTAGGTGGCGCATGCGGGCACAGGTGCTCAAGCAGACATACTGCGCACGCATGCAGTATGTCCGGGTCAGAGGGCACACTTGCCGGCTATGTTTTTCCACGGGAGTACGCATGCAACATACTGGGGCTGCGCAAACCACTGCTTAGAGCCGGGACCTTTTTTTAAAACAAAGAAGGCAGAGGCCAGGCCACAGAAGGTGCAGTAAGCCTATGCACGCACGCACGCACGCACACACACACACTTACAGAATAATTGCTAAAAAATTGCAGAAAATTCAAATTATGGAATCTAATTCCATACTGTATACTGTACAGAGAATGACACTTATTGCCACACTGGGCTGAACCCGTGACAGACTATAACAAACACCATGGCCAAGAGTTGTGCAGCAGACCAGAGTGTGTACAGTGGCCCAATGACTATCCCTAAAGATCTGGCATGTTGGAACTTTAGCTATGCCTAAGCATGACCCAACGGCATTGTTCTTGGCACCTTCCCATTCGCTGGAAGCAGCTAAGTCAGAATGACTCGTTGTCCCTTCACCCCCGAGCATCGCAACAGAGGCGTCATCAGCCAAAGGCGAGAGTGCACTAACAACACTGTACAGAAGTGTCATCAGCCTTTGCACACGATGCTTTTTGCTATGCAAGGTGGCGCAGAGAAATGATAAGCATGTGTAATGGAGAAGTTTCTGGTGGTGGAAGCAGCGAGAACAATGCTATTGTGCTGTGCTCGAACATTGCTAAAAATCTAACACGCTGGACCTTTATGCAATCGTTGTGCACCTGATGTAGTCACGCAGGTCTGACCATAATGACCACCCCCGCCATGGCAGTCGTTATGTCGCACCTCTCAGAGTTCAGACCAGTGTGTGTATGGACCTTTAGGGCTGGTTCAGGTGGATGCCTCAATCACCTGCCCAGAGTCTCATACAAATGCTTTTCTGCAAGCATTTTTCATCCCACAGGGGGACACAGGAGTGCGGCGCTAATGGACCCCAGAAGACAAGACCCTGCTGCTTCCAGACAGTGGAAAAAATAAAGATCAAAATGCTGCTTTTCCATAAATGGTGGTAAATGATGTGCAAGTGTGCGTGTGAACTGGCCCTTAGTTGTTGTACCACACAACAGAGATTTTTTAGGTGAACACTGTACGGTATTTATTTCTGCTCCTGTAGATGTATTTTTTCATCCATATTTAAGGAGGATTTTTCTATTTATGATTAAAAGGTTTATTTTAGAAATTTTAATTTAATTTTCTGACATGATTTTGTTTTGAACTTTGATTATACTCAAAATGGATACTAGACCCTTGCTTGATAGATTTTAGTAAGTTGCAGGCAAAAATTTTACAAAAATTAATTGAACCACTTTTTGCACAGAAATCATACAGGGATTGAATGCTAGGCAGGTTAATGACTGCATCTGCTCAGCCACTGATAAGGAGTCATACAAAGTTTTGTAAACAGTCCGTATTCAGTGTGCACAAGGTTCTTGTGCACAGCGCCCTGCCCCCAACCTCGTTACCCCCTCCCCAAGTGCTGTGTAGTGCAGTGATGCTGGATGAGTCTGCAGAGCCAGTTCTGCTCTATCAGAGGAGGTCAAAAAGAATGTATTAAGAAACTGTGGCTGGGAGCACACTAGTATGTCAGTTTTCTGTGTGTGTTTTTCTGTATGCCTTTTCTGCACACTTGATTCACTAAACTGTGATAAGTGCCATCACAGCAGTTATCACGTGATAAGTGCTATCACAGCAGTTATCACATGATAACTGCTGTGATAGCACTTATCACGTAATAACTGCTGTGATAGCACTTATCACAACAGTTATCACGCTTTAGTGAGTCAAGCCCCATGTGTGTCTGTATGCGTGTAAACATGTAGGTTTTACCACAGGAGCTAATGTAATAGATAGAGACAATGTGTGCAGTGCTTCACTGCTGTCAGTTTTTATCTGCATGGGATCAATTGAGTAACATTGGTTCTCATTTTTCCTGTGCAGAAAACGCACAGACAAGTGTGCTCCCACGCAGCCTGAGGACAGGACAGCATAGTGTGATCCGGAGCCAGGAGTAGCAGCTTCCTTTGTGAAGCAGGATTTTATGCAGTGACTGCACCCAAAACAAGATTACGGAGTACACTGGACATAAGGAATACACTACAGGTGTCTTTGTCTCCCATCACCGTGAAACGGGACCAGCTAGTTGCAGGGAAACATGCGCAGGGTTCCCACTAATTGTGCATTATGAGTTGCATTACAATTTATGATGTTAAATGTGAGTATAATAGTAATATAATTACGACAACAAAACATTTGTAAAGCGCTTTTCTCCCATAGGACCCAAAGCCCATAAGCTTATCTCAGATCAGTACATAATGGTGCGTGCAGGGGGAGAAAAGTTATGGGATCATTAATGACAGACTAAACAGGTGGCTTTCCAGTTTTGATTTAAATATGTCCAGGGTTGAAGCTGTCTTGATTACGTTTGGCAAGGCATTCTACCGGGTAGGAGCAGCAAGACAGAAAGCTCTGGTTTTAAAGATTTTTAGCTAAACTCTGGGGGTGGTCAAGTTATTGGATCCTTTTAATCTGAGGCTGTTGGAGGTGTGCAGCAGTTGCAACAAATCCTTTAGATATTCTGGGACTAGGTTGTGTAGAAATTTGAATGTTCGCATGCCAACTTTGAAAAGGATTCTCCATTTTATGGTTAGCCAGTGTAGTGAACAAAGGATTGGTGTTATGTGACAATGGCGGGGTTGGCATGTTAACAGTCTTGCGGCAGCACTCTGCACTAGCTGCAGGTGATATATGTCTTTATTTGGAAGGCCTGCATAGAGGGCATTCCAATTGTCCAGCTGTGATGTGATGAAGGCGTGAACGTGGGTTAGAATCCTCTGAGGGAATGAGGTGCTTAATGTTTGCAGTATTCCTTAGGTGAAAGAAGGAATGTTTCACCACAGCTGAGATTTGATTCCTGAAGTTTAATTCCCCACCAATAAGTAAACCCAAGCTGTGCACAGTGTTGGAGCTAGTAAGGTCTGAGTTCCCCAACCTCAGTGGAGTTGACGGTGTCTGGAGCTGCATTACTGTTAGGTGTTGGCCTCTGATGACAAGAACCTCAATTATAGTGCATATTAACATAATAATGACATTAAATATACTTTATCATGTTTTATGCGCTACATTTCTAACTTGCCCGGTCTGCCGGGCCTCGGAAAGAATATTGTTTGCGTGAAGTGGTCCTCGGGTCCAAAAAGGTTGGAGACCCCTGCTTTAAAAGGACCTCTATGGCGAATTTGACATTTTAATTCCTAATCAAAATCATCAACATTTCAGTATATTTTAAACAGATAGAAGATGAAGCCAGTACCATCCGTGAAGTATATATGCTCTTTTATTGAATTATCATCAGTACAGTCTGTCACACAAAGTGTCGCGTTTCGGGGGCATACCCCCTTTCTCAAGCCAGTGACTGTCTGAATCAAACACATTCAATCTACACATTTATATATCAAATATTAAAGTGCACCCTATATCCAAATTTTAGATATCAATCCACCGTAATGACAACCAATCACAGGTCTGGATCTTCAGACCAATCACAGGGCCTAATGCAACTAGCGGACCTGGTGGGGAACTTAGTGGTGAAAAGAGGGACCAACGAGGAGAAGGACACGCTCACCTGCACGCTGTCAGCCGAGACCCCATCACCTTCCCGAAGCCAAGAACGTCAGCAGCCATCTGTGGCCAAGATCCACCCGCCAGAGGCGGGCAGGACTCCCACATTAGTGCCCGACTGGAGGCGGCACTACGTGATCAGCCTGGGAGGTGGCTGAGCTCTTGCGGGACAGAGCGTGGAACGCGAAAGCACCACGTCGCATGCTAGGTGGTAGCGCATGCATACGCTGCCTCAAGACGTCCACGCTGCCCCGCAGGTGCCGCCATAGCCGCACTACCATGGCAACGGACACCATGGAGCGGGGCAGAGACGGGGGCACGGCCAGCAAGACATGCTAGTGGGCTAGGGCTGAAAGAAGAATGAATATGAATGTTACAATATGGAGAGAGTCATTATGCAGCACACAGTAGTGAATACAGCTCAAATAGCCCTAGATCACATATTTTGGACATATATTTTAGACATACACAAAGTGCCTTTATGGAAGAGTGGCAAGAAGCAAGCCATTGTTAACAGAAAAGCATAAGAAGTCCTGTTTTCAGTTTGCCACAAGCCATGTGGGGGACACAGCAAACATGTGGAAGAAGGTGCTCTGGTCAGATGAGACCAAAATGGAACTTTTTGGCCAAAATGCAAAACGCTATGTGTGGTGGAAAACTAACACTGCACAGCACTCTGAACACACCATCCCCACTGTCAAATATGGTGGTGGCAGCATTATGCTCTGGGGGTGCTTCTCTTCAGCAAAGACAGGGAAGTTGGTCAGAGTTGATAGGAAGATGGATAGAGCCAAATACAGGGCGATCTTGGAAGAAAACCTCTTGGAGTCTGCAAAAGACTTGAGACTGGGGCGGAGGTTCACCTTCCAGCAGGACAACGACCCTAAACATAAAGCCAGGGCAACAATGGAATGGTTTAAAACAAAACATATCCAGAATCAGAATCAAGTTTATTTCGCCAAGCATGAAGGGTCATGCCTGGAATTGTTTTTGGCACAGTACAAATAGCTCAGGAAGAGTACAGAGAGAGACAGCAGTGAACAGCAGGCATCAGGTTAACAATACATTGTCATATACATCAGGCATATACATCATATACATTGTCATATACATCACAGGCATCAGGTTAACAATACATTGTCATATACAACACGTTCCCAGTGTGTCGCTGAGATGTCTAGTAGTTAGTAGGTAGTCAGTCTTATGGGCTGGTTGACTGGTCAGCCATAGCGCAGCTAGCGTCACCGCTCGTTGTGGCTTGCTTTGAAGGTAGAAAGTCCAGCTCTAAAGCCAATCGAGAATCTGTGGCAAGATATGAAAACTGCTGTTCTCAAACGCTGTCTATCTAATCTGAGTGAGCTGGTGCGGTTTTGCAAATAAGAATAGGCAAGGATTTCAGTCTCTATATGTACAAAGCTGGTAGAGACATACCCTAAAAGACTGGCAGCTCTAATTGCAGAAAAAGGTGGTTCAACAAAGCATTGACTTAGGGGGCTGAATAATTATGCACACCCCACTTTGCAGTTATTTTTAAAAAATGTTTGGAATCATGTATGATTTTCGTTCCACTTCTCACGTGTACACCATTTGGTATTGGTCTTTCACTCTGAATTCCAATAAAATGGATTCATGTTTCTGGCAGTAATGTAACAAAATGTGGAAAACTTCAAGGGGGTCGAATACTTTTGCAAGCCACTGTAAGTCCACCACTTCCTCCAAGCAAATTTTAAAGGTTTTATCCATTTTTATCCTGCTGGCACCTCAGTTCTCCTACTGCTTGTTTGGGCTAAAGAACACAAGGAATGGACATTAGACCAGCGGAAATCTGTGCTTTGGTCTGATGAGTCCAAATTTGAGATTTTTGGTTCCAACCACCGTGTCTTTGTGCGATGCAGAAAAGGTGAACGGATGGTCTCTACATGCCTGATTCCCACCGTGAAGCATGGAGGAGGAGGTGTGGGGGTGCTTTGCTGGTGACACTGTTGGGGATTTATTCAAAATTGAAGGCATACTTAACCAGCATGGCTACCACAGCATCTTGCAGCTGCATGCTATTCCATCCGGTTTGCGTTTAGTTGGACCATCATTTATTTTTCAACAGGCAATGACCCCAAACACACCTCCAGGCTTTGAAATGGCTATTTGACCAGGAAGGAGAGAGATGGGGTGCTGCGCCAGATGACCTGGCCTCCACAGTCACCAGATCTGAACACAATCGAGATAGTTTGGGGTGAGCTGGACCGCAGAGTGAAGGCAAAAGGGCCAACAAGTGCTGAGCATCTCTAGGAACTCCTTCAAGACTGTTTTGGAAGACCATTTCAGGCGACTACCTCTTGAAGCACATCAAGATAATGCAAAGCAGTAATTAAAGCAAAAGACACACACACACACACACACACACACACACACACACACACGAAATCGCTGCAGGGAGACTTGGGTGCAGGATACAGCCGGTATATGGCTTATCCTGCTGCTGCACAAGGCAAGTCCCGGCGGCGTTAATTACTATTCCCCCTCTAGGTCGACGTGTATAGTGGGGGAATGATGTAATTTGGCTTCCAGCTATTGCTGGAGGCTGAATTACAGTGTTTTAAAAGTAACTTCAGCTCTATCTTCTGACAGCGCCGAAGTTACTCACTGAGCGCCGCTATAGCCGTAATTCTTATTACAGTCTATGGTGGCGCCGGCTGTGCCCAAATCTGCTGTGCTTTAATTACAGCCCTCGATACATACATACATACATACATACATACATACATACATATTATACATAGAGTAATAGCAATGCTTAGTCCACAAAAACGAGAGAAACCTATCAATCACTATTTTTAAAATCAGATAAACAGTACCTAACGGATCGTGACTATATATTTGTGTACTCAGGAATCTTTTATATACAATAAATCTGCTGTAAGAATAAAGCCAATATGCAGTTGTGTTCAGATCTTGCATGAAGAATGTGCAATAGAGGAAAAATCCCCTCATTTTCCTGCAGAGTGCCTACACATCACTCTTGGCTGTACCCACAGTTAGATTTCCTAGTGCCTGTCTTCACCCTCTTCAAGTACTCTTACCAAGGACTAATTCTGATTTCTATTTAACAGCTGCTCTATAGCCACAGGATATCCTACATTTTGTTAAATTGCATCTCTGGTGTACATAAAAAGTTACACTAGAGTGTGCCAACACATTGTCTATTTAATAAGATTCATTGAAACCCTTTATCAGCGGGCTTCGGTCCATAGCTCTGCTTCCATGCAGAAAATGGCCCTGGCCATTTCTACATCAGATATAGAAAAAGGCAGAGGATTTTTTCGGTAAGGTGGCAGGGCTACATGCTGGAACCTGGCTGATATGGAGCTCCAGTGAATCCTTTACAGACGACATGCTGCGGGAATTCACGTTGGCATGGCTGACTGGTATGGTATGCTGGTATGGCTGACAGGGTATAGTGTCAGCAATGAAATGCCTTTTATTTTACATGCTTTCAATCAATAACAAACAACAAACAAACACAGAACACTTATATCGCGCTTTTCTCCTGGCAGACTCAAAGCGCCAGAGCTGCAGCCACTAGGACGCGCTCTATAGGCAGTAGCAGTGTTAGGGAGACTTGCCAAAGGTCTCCTACTGAATAGGCGCTGGCTTATTGAACAGGCAGAGCCGAGATTTGAACCCTGGTCTCCTGTGTCAGAGGCAGAGCCCTTAACCATTACTCCATTCAGCAACAATAAGATTGTTATATGCAAATAGTAGCCATGCTGTACATGGCATGGCTACAGGGACATCCCACCCTTTCCACCCTCAGACCATCACCTTCTCACCTTCAACCTCCTCACGGAAGGCACCTCCAAACTACCCACCCGCCCACCTGGTCGATGGCTGCGAGACCTACGCAAGCTCAACCCTAGCGTTCTTGCTGACCCCCTCCATGCCCTGTCCTCCACTCTCCCCACCCTAACCTGTCCTAATCTTGCTGCAGCTCAGTATCGCCAAACTCTCTCATCAGCCCTAGAGAAAGCTGCTCCACCAATATTTCGCCGCAACCGTCCCCCTAACCCCCAGCCCTGGCGCACTACCCATACTCGCAACCTCCAGAGGGAAACACGCACCACTGAACGGAAATGGAGGAAATCTAGACTTAACCAGGATTTCCTACAGTACAAGACCAACCTGCTGCAGTTCTACACTGCCCTTGCTAATGCGAAGCAGGAATACTTTACCAAGCTCATCGGAGCACAAGCTTCCAACCCCCGGCGTCTCTTTGCCACTTTCAACTCCCTGCTTAAACCCACCCCCCCACCCTCAGTTTCCTCCCTCTCTGCCACAGATTTAGCCACCCACTTCACCAACAAAATTGTCTCTATCCGCCAGGAAATATCCAATCTCAAATCTTCACCTCCCACCCCCTCCCAACCAGCTCCTCCTCCACCCTATCCTCCCCTCACATCCTTCACTCCTACTACCACCGAGGAAGTCATTCACCTACTGCAGACTTCCCATACCACTACTTGACCCCCCCCTTGACCCCATCCCTTCTGATTTACTCCAGCCTCACTTCACGGAATTGGCCCCAGTCCTCCCTACCCTGTTCAACCTCTCCCTATCCACACGCACCTTCCCCTCAGACTTCAAGCAGGCCACTGTGCTACCCCTGCTCAAGAAACCCTCCCTCGACCCCTCGCTACCCTCCAACTACCGTCCTATCTCCCTCCTCCCCTTTGCCTCAAAACTCCTTGAGCGTCTGGTTCACAAACGCCTGACCCAGTTCCTCAATGCCAACTCACTGCTAGACCCACTGCAATCTGGATTTTGCCCTGCCCACTCAACCGAAACTGCTCTCACCAAGGTGGTCAATGACCTTGCCTTAGCTAAAGCTGAAGGTAAATACTCCATTCTCCTCCTTCTTGACCTTTCAGCAGCTTTTGACACAGTAGATCATCCCCTACTCCTCCAGTCCCTCCAGTCCATGGGCATTCACGATCTTGTCCTGTCCTGGCTTTCATCCTACCTCTCCAACCGCTCCTTCACGACCGCCTTCAATGAGTCCTCATCCACACCCAACCACCTCTCGGTGGGAGTCCCCGAAGGTTCGGTCCTTGGCCCCCTACTGTTCACCCTATACACATCCTCCATTGGCAAGGTTATCTCCTCCATGGGTTTTAACTATCATCTGTATGCAGATGACGCCCAGATCTACCTCCACACCCCTGACATATCCACCACTACCATGGACAAGGTCTCCTCCTGTCTATCAGCCATCTCCTCCTGGATGTCCGCTAGGTTCCTGAAACTAAACCTAGACAAAAAACGGAATTTATGATCTTCCCACCCCGGACATCCATAAACCTCCCAGATGTGCATGTCACTGTTAACCACACTACCATTCACCCTACCTCTCAAGCCCACTGTCTGGGTGTCACCCTGGACTCCGCACTCTTCTTCACTCCCCACATCCAAAACCTCACAAAGTCCTGCAACTTCCACCTTCGTAACATCTGTAAGATTCGCCCTTTCCTGACCTCTGCCACCACCAAACTCCTCATCCATGCCTTCCTAATTTCCCGCCTTGACTACTGCAATGCCCTGCTGTCTGGTCTCCCTATGACCCGAACAGCCCCACTGCAGTCCATCATGAATGCAGCAGCCAGAATTATCCACTGCTCCCATCGCTCCACCATGGCGGATCCCCTCCTTGAATCCCTCCACTGGCTTCCTATCCAGTCCAGAATCAGATTCAAGATACTGTGTCTGACCTACAAATCTGTCCACAAAACCTGTCCAACCTACATTTCCGATCTTACTCAGAGGTACACACCTAGCCGCTCACTCCGCTCTTCCAATGAACTTCGCCTAACCGCCCCCCGCATCACCCAGTCCCATGCACGCCTCCAGGACTTCTCAAGAGCTGCTCCAACACTATGGAACTCCCTACCTCCACCCATTAGGGCAGGCCCCTCCAACATCTTCAAGAAAGCCCTCAAAACTCACCTTTTCACTCTGGCCTACTACCCCTCACAAGTGTTCTAAACCCACAGCTGAACTCTGGTCTCCTGCCTCTCGTGTCCCTACCTCTCCCTTTAGATTGTAAGCCTTTGGGCAGGGTCCTCCTCCTTTTGTGTCCAACCTGATCATGCACCTCCATTACTGTGAACCCATGCTAGGCATCTGTGTGAACCTAACTTGCCTAATCTCCATGCTCCATCCAGTGACTGACTAAGCATTACCTTGTACTCATACTGTGCTGCATGATCTGATCTGTCTTGTATTCAGGTATTGTCATTTTGCTGTATGTCACCCCTAAGTATTGTATGTATCCCTATTTATTGTCCAGCGCTGCGTAATATGTTGCCGCTTTATAAATACAATAAATAAATAAATAAATAAATATTTGCATATCTGTGTCTAGTAGGACACATGCCGGCTCAGTGGGAACCGGCCCTAACGCTTTTATGTAAACAGGAAAGAACTGTGGTGCTGTTTTTCATTCAGAATTTTATAGTTAAAAATGTGTTTAAAATATACTAAGTAACGGGAAGAGGAGGCACTCCTTCCTAGTGTCAGTTGGGATGTGCCAAGGCTGTCCAGTGACCATGCGGATGTATCTGAGACTGTGCAAAAGTGAAATCCGCACAATGTCGGTAGGATCTGTATGTCTTTATTAAATCATTATACACGACAGGATAAAACCAGCACCACATGCTGACATGTTTCGGGTGTTACACGCACTTAATCATAGCATAGGCACAAGCGAGAAAGGGTGACTCTTATATAGAGTAAGGTTACACCCAAAATCACATGCTCAGATGACCCCACCCACAAAGAAAAGTGCATATAAAAACAAGGGCAGAAATCCCTCAATTAGTGTAGTCTAATACATAAAAACATAATACAAAAGTAAAAATGTAAATGCATATGATTACACTCACCATGGCAATACACAGCAATAAATATGATCAAAAGTTTACAATTAGATCAAAGATTCACGATTAGGTTCAAATAGCTACATAATGACAACCGGCAAAAATAAATAAACAACCAGTCACATCAAGTGACTGTGTTGAGGTCCCATTTTGCATTGAGCCCTCCCGGCGAGCGTGTCCCTAACCGGAAAATCCAATATGCCTCCCGGGTGAGGAGACGTTTGTAAACATCACCCCCTCTCGGAGGTCTCAGGACACGCTCGATACCCTGAAATGAAAATGAGGACATATTCCCTGAATGGACCAATCTAAAATGCTTCGCTACATTTGACACCTCCAAAGTTAGCCAGCCAGCTCCCCTGTAGTGTTCCGCTATACGTTGTCTGAGATGCCTAGTAGTACACCCTACATATTGAAGACGACATAGAGAACACGAAATTAAATAAATCGTGTACTTCGTGTCACAATTTATATATTGTTTTATGGGAAAAGTTTTGCCATTAAACAGGGAAATAACAGAGCGAGTGGACTTATGTACAGTGCAGTAATGGCAGGTGGAGAAATTACATCTGTAGGAACCAGGGGTGGTCAGCCAGCACGGCCGTTGCGCACTGGAGGGAAAGAGACTGGGTGATAGAATGCTCCCAAGTGTGGGAGCCCTTCTACTCGCAAATCTAACTCCTTGTTTGATTATCTGATTAAGAGTTTCGTCCGCCTGCAACACGGGCAAAGACTTCCTCACAATCTGCGTGATTTGTTTGTATTCTTGACTGTAAGTGGTCACAAAAGTCGTATCTGTATTGGATCGTGACAATGTACGGCAGGGACTAGAAGTTAATAGTTCCTCTCTAGTTTTCATCAGGGCCCGCCTCCTCCCTCTCTCTATCATCCAACTAGGATAGCCACGCTCCGCAAGACGAGAACCCACAGCATCCAACTCTGAACCAAGGGCCGAGCCATCTGAACAGTTGCGGCGTACCCGGATCGACTCGCCCACGGGAACCGCACGGATAGTGTGAGACGGATGGCAAGTGTTAGCCCTCAGGGTGGAGTTGCCACTGCAGGGCTTGCGGTAGGTGCCAGAAACCACAGAGGCAGAAGAGGGGTCACCCCTCAATGTGAGATCAAGGTAGTTGACCTCCGAGGGGGTCCACTGGGAGGTAAACACTAAATTAAGAGAATTTGCGTTCAAAAACTCCACAAAGTGTAGAGCCTCGTCGCGCGTGCCGTCCCAGACGACCAGCAGGTGATCTATATATCTGCCATACCACACAATATGACCCAAAAACGCATTTGAATCGCTAAACAGGTGGAGCTCCTCCCACCAGCCCATATATAGGTTGGCTAGTGAGGGAGAAAATTTTGCTCCCATTGAAGCTCCACAGCGTTGCAAATAAAAGTCGGATTCAAAAAGAAAATAATTGTGGGTAAGCAGATATTGGCCGGCACGCCCGACGAAGAACTGGAGGTCCGCGGAAAAAGCAGAGTATCTCGCCATATGGTAATCAAGGGCATCCAAAGCAAGAGCATGTGGGATGCACGAGTATAATGATTTGACATCAATGGCAATCCAACTGTAGTGGCCGTGCCATTGAAAATGCTGTAAGCTGCTAAGCACATGCTTAGTGTCTCGGATATAGCCAGGGAGACGTCGCACTAAAGGCTGTAGGTGTTCATCTACCCAATTTTCCAGGCGCTCCCCCAGAGAGCCAATCCCGGCCACAATCGGCCTGCCCTCTGGGGGAAAACCCTGTTTGTGGATCTTGGGCAGATGATGAAACACCGGAACAACGGGCGAAGAAACGGCGAGATACTCTGCTAATCGTTTGGAGATCACCCCCAGACTTTCACCTAGGGACAAAAGCACAAGCAGCTGCCTACTAAACTCTGCAGTAGGGTCACATCTCAAAGGAGAGTAAGTGACTAAATCCCGGAGTTGCCTCAAAGCCTCTAAGCGATAAACCTCAGTATCCAACACGACCACTGCTCCCCCCTTGTCTGCATTTCTAATAATAATGCGTGCATTTGCTTTAAGGGAGGAGAGGGCCTGCTTTTCAACAGGAGAGAGGTTACTGCGGAGGCCCCAGGTCCCGGCAGAGGCTAGTGCAAGGAGCTCTCTCTCGATAACCTCCTGGAAAGCATCGACGGGGGGAATGCGGGCAGCCGTCGGATAGAATGCTGGGTTGCGGATACAGATGGACCTTACATCATCTTCAGAAACCAAGGGGACCGTCTCTGAGAGCAGTTGCTCTAAAGACAAAAGAGACTTAGTGTCCCCGAAGTTTCTTATATCAGACAAGACCACATCTCCACTAACCGCAATATTATCCTCGACCATGTCCGCAGCCCGCCCGTCAATAAAGTGCTTTTTCAGGAGGACAGACCTGACAAATTTGTTCACATCCAAGAGTGTGGAGAACACGTCAAAATGTGATGTGGGGGCAAACGAGAGTCCCCGTGAAAGTAAAGCAATCTCTGAAGAAGACAAAATGGTGGCTGAAAGATTGACAACGGTGTGACTGACATGGTCAGAATCCGAAATCATCCGTCTATATGTTCTATGTTTTACACCCCCTCTCCTCGTCCGCCTCGACTTTTTTTCTTTTTGTATTTGTTGTACCTCTTGTGATGAGTGGGTAGAGAGAGAATGGGCTGCTGGTTTTTTGACGATTGGTTGTGAGGAAGTATGGCAGGATCTGTGCCCCCAGTTGCCCCATATACCTGTATTCCAGAGGCATCCGAAAACTCTGATTGGGAGTCTAAAACTTTTTTAGGGGGTTTAATTCTAGGTCGACGGGCGGTAGGTCTTGGTGACCGAAAAGTGGCCTCCCAATGACCCCACTCGTAGACAACACCCTTTTGGTAATCATTAACAGCCCGAAGATATTTGACTCGTTTGGTGTCAGTGATCAAAGACTCCAGTCTCGACACGTTGTCCAGAAGTTTTTTGTTCAAATCATCGTATTGTTGCAACGTGTCGAGCTTAGAAAGAGTCCTTTTGACCTCTGAAACTTGTAATCGTAAATCGACCAATCGTTGTTCCTCATACACAATAATCAATTTCATCAATTTGATTGAACAATCACTCAAAATCGCATTCCACTCTATAACGAAATTATCTGAATAAATTATAGTGGGAACCTTCCTAATTCTCAAGCCACGCGGAATAATATTGTCCGCCACGTATTGCTTGAGACTGGTAAGGTCCCACCAGACTTTAGTCTCTTTCAGCATGAGGTCCTCAAGTTGTATGAAGGCAGATTTAAGTGTTGGCTCTGAGTTGGAATTAAGAGTGGTCCCCAAATGTCTCGAGAAAACTGCAGCAAATTTGGAGGATCGTTCAGGATCATAATCCAGGTCACCAAGTGCGATAAGGTGATCATCAGAGGGACCAGAGTTCAATAGAGAAGTGGGACCTTGTATAGACATGTCCGACCCAGTTGCACACACTGGTGGACCATCAGTATAAAGAGCACCAGCTTTGGAATGATCAGTTTGTGGCATAAGTGATCCTGAATAAGAGGCATGTGTCATGGGCTGTGTGGCAACAGACAGGGTAGATGGACCAGTCACTGTCCCCAGTTCACTAACCTTATGATCCACTATGGGAGCTTCATAGAGTGGATCAATTGTGGCCTGCAAATCCGGAGGGTGATCCTGGAGGTTGTCCCAGAGACCACGCACTAACTGCACGCAGTGCGGTCGAACCTCCATAGGAAGATCATGGGCCTCCGCCGAAGAGGGTGAAGAAGGCAGACTGGTCAGCGGCAAGAACCTGCCGGAGATGCGGCGGGGGGCAAGCGGAACGCTCCCTCCCAGAGGCAGTGCGTCCAGAGACGGCCTGCGTGAGGCTGAAGGCCTGGAGCGCGCACCCAGCTCTGACGTCATCAAATGTGCGCCGGAAGTCCAGGAAGTCCGGTCCGTAATGGCTTCCCCCACAACTGGGGACCAACGCACTCCACCAACAAGGAGATCCCCTCCCGAGGACAAAGCAGCAGATGCAGCAGACGCCGGCTCCCGTCCAGCAGGAGCCGGAGACAAACACCAAGCAGGTACACTATCCGTGCTGGCTGAAGAGGATATCACTATGACAGGAGACTGTGTTCCACTTGTTGCCTGCGCCGCTGCTTGTGCTGCAGCTAATTTGCGGACCATGTCCAAGTTGCGCTGTGTAGCATGTATGGAAGACACTGGTCTCTTGAATGATGTAGTAGAAGGCATTTGATAGATGTATTGTCCTTGCCTGTAGTGCATACAGTAGCATTGCTGCGTAAAGTTCTTTGCTCTGGTTGGGCCATGCCTGGTGGTGATGGTAGCACTCTGTGTAGAATAAATCCAATGGAGGGAGCAGAGAAAACAGCAGAAGACACAATGTACGTGGAACTCCGCTCACAACCTTCGTCTACCAACAGTGCAGAAAAGCAGGCTGCCAAAACCTCGAATCCAAGACTGTGCAAAAGTGAAATCCGCACAATGTCGGTAGGATCTGTATGTCTTTATTAAATCATTATACACGACAGGCTAAAACCAGCACCACATGCTACACGCCCTTAATCATAGCATAGGCACAAGCGAGAAAGGGTGACTCTTATATAGAGTAAGGTTACACCCAAAATCACATGCTCAGATGACCCCACCCACAAAGAAAAGTGCATATAAAAACAAGGGCAGAAATCCCTCAATTAGTGTAGTCTAATACATAAAAACATAATACAAAAGTAAAAATGTAAATGCTAGATCAAAGATTCACGATTAGGTTCAAATAGCTACATAATGACAACCGGCAAAAATAAATTTTGTGACCACTTACAGTCAAGAATACAAACAAATCACGCAGATTGTGAGGAAGTGGGGTCATCTGAGCATGTGATTTTGGGTGTAACCTTACTCTATATAAGAGTCACCCTTTCTCGCTTGTGCCTATGCTATGATTAAGGGCGTGTAACGCCCGAAACATGTCAGCATGTGGTGCTGGTTTTAGCCTGTCGTGTATAATGATTTAATAAAGACATACAGATCCTACCGACATTGTGCGGATTTCACTTTTGCACAGTCTTGGATTCGAGGTTTTGGCAGCCTGCTTTCCTGCACTGTCGGTAGACGGAGGTTGTGAGCGGAGTTCCACGTACATTGCGGATGTATCTGGATAGAACATGAAGCTGGCACCATCCGTGAAGTATATATGCTCTTTTATTGAATTATCATCAGTACAGACTGTCACACAAAGTGCACCGTTTCGGGGGCATACCCCCTTTCTCAAGCCAGTGACTGTCTGAATCAAACACATTCAATCTACACATTTATATATCAATCCACCATAATGACAACCAATCACAGGTCTGGATCTTCAGATCAAATCACAGGGCCTAATGCAACTAGCGGACCTGGTGGGGAACTTAGTGGTGAAAAGAGGGACCAACGAGGAGGACACACTCACCTGCACGCTGTAAGCCGAGACCCCATCACCACCCCGAAGCCAAGAACACCAGCAGCCAATTGTGGCCAAGATCCACCCGTCAGAGGCGGGCAGGACTCCCACATTGGTGCGCGACTGGAGGCGGCACAATGTGATCAGCCTGGGAGGTGGCTGAGCACTTGCGGGACAGAGCGTGGAATGCAGAAGCACCACGTCGCACGCTAGGTGGTAGCGCATGCATACGCTGCCTCAAGACGTCTACGCTGCCCCGCAGGTGCCGCCACAGCCGCGCTTCCATGGCAATGGACGCCATGGAGCAGGGCAGAGACGGGGACACGGCCAGCAAGACATGCTAGTGGGCTAGGGCTGAAAGAAGAATGAGTATGAATATGTTACAATATGGAGAGAGTCATTAATGGAGCACACAGTAGTAAATACAGCTCAAATAGCCCTAGATCACATATTTTGGACATATATTTTAGACAAACACAAAGTGCAGAGTAAAAGACATAAAATATTATATAGAAGGGGTGTCAGATCTTATGCCCTATTGAGGCCCCTTGGTTCAAGGCAATCTAATGTCCTGATCCAGAAAGCCTCCCTATAGAGAAGTTTTTTTATTCTATTACCACCTCTAATCATTGGTGGAAATCCCTCTATGATCTGACACCGAAGTTTATTGACATTGTGGCCACACTTAATGAAATGTGATGGAACAGCTTGCTCTATATGTTTATTGCGAATTGCTGACTTGTGGGCAGAAAATCTTACTTTAAATTTAGAAGTGGTTTGGCCACATATATAAGTCCACATGGACATTTGAGTAAATACACGACCTAATGTGAGTCACAATTGTAACATCTCTTAATAGAGTACTGTTTCCCTGTACATGGATAAACTACATAAGGGGATCTAATGATGGAGTGGCAGTGCACGCAGTTGAGGCAGAGGAATGTCCCCCTACGAGTGTGTCCTAACCAAGGTCCTTATCTCAGCGTGAACTACCGGTAATCTGTCACGCAGAGTGGGAGCTCGTTTGTAAGAGAATAATGGTGGATTTTGAAATTCATTGACAGTGGGGAAGGAGTGAGACAATGGGCTTGATTCACAAAGCCGTGCTAAACAGTTAGCACGTGAAGTGCCGTTTGCGGACTTACACTTCAGTATGCTATTAATAGAACAAGGAAGTATTGTTTAAGTTCGGGATTTGTGAATGAGAGGCTGCGTCTTGCTGCCGCAGCTTCTCATTCTTCACAGGCCCTGTGATCAGGTTTAAAGGGGTTCTTTAAGGTTTTAAAAAAAAAAAATTCACTTACCTGGGCCTTTATTGGTCCCCAGCAGAAGTCCTGTACCCGCGCCGGTCCTCAAGGAACCTCCGGTCCCCCAACGCAGCTCACTTTCTGTTCCGGTGACTACTGCCACTGCACGTCCTCGCTCCCACTCACGTCGCCACTAGCGTCCTGCTCAGGCTCAGTCCGAGAAACATTTGTACTGCGCCTGCACAGGACACTCCAGGTGACGCGAGTGGGAGTGAGGACGTGCGGCCATGGCCACGCAGGTGCAGTGGCGGTTGGTATAAGTCAGCCAAATGGAAAGAGAGCTGCGGCAGGGGACCGGAGGATCCTTGAGGATCGGACATCTGTAAGAGGCCGGTAGAAGACCCAAATGTGAAACTTTAAAAAAAAAAAAAAAAACTTTAAGGGCGGGTTTCCACTTCCACCGAAGTGATGAGAGTGTGGCTACGTAGCTGCATCGCATCACTTCCGCATCTCCCGTTGCAGAAGTCAATGGTGGAGATGGGACGCAGCTGCAGGCGGATGCGGCCGTGCGAATATCTGCAGCATGCTGCAGATTATCGGACCGATTCGCGCCGCATAACATGAACGCAGTGGAAACTCTTCCACTGGCGTTCATGTGTTTCAGCACACCTGCGGTGCGAAGCGGCTATGTAGCCGGCATCGCTCCTAGTGGAAACGGGCCCTAAAGAACCTCTTTAAGAACAAGCGGTTCTCATTCCATGATCACGGAAGGACGAGATTGCGGCAGAACTGCGGGTCTGTGATGTGCCAATCAAGAACGGCAAGTTAAAAAAAACGGTACATATATCTACGCCCTCTGGTTGTTACGTGAAGTTTCTAGGAGTGTAGATATATACGTACCAGCGATACGGAAGTGGTTAATAGACACTAGTTACTTACGGTAACGTCTTTTCCGGGAGTCGGAAGGACAGCAACCCAGATGAGAGATGATCCCTTCCATTCACTGCTGGACAGGAAAAGGTTAAAACATACAGCACCTACAGAGCGTATATAAGGACACTAAAGCTTACCCTAATCAGTAATAACAGAGATGACCATATAATGCTTAAACTTATTTATTAATACTAATATCGTACAAATGGGTGGGTAGTTTGGGTGCTGTCCTTCCGACTCCCGGAAAAGACGTTACCGTAAGTAACTAGTGTCTTTCCCAGGGTCGTCTCCAAGACAGCAACCCAGATGAGATACAGAGATTACCGTATCAGGGAGGGACAACAGCCTGCAATACCCTTCTACCAAATGACAGATCGGAACTTGCTGACACATCTAACCTATAATGCTTTACAAAAGTATTTTTACTTGACCAGGTGGCTGCTCTACAGATCTGGTCAATAGAAACACCAGCTTTTTCCGCCCAAGAGGCAGAAACTGACCGTGTAGAATGAGCTTTCAATAAGGTCGGAACCTGAAGACGTTTCACCTGATATGACATGGAAATGTATTGTCTTATCCATCTAGAGATGGATGCTTTTGTTGCCTGATTACCCCTGTTTGGACCTGAAAACAGTACAAATAAGGCTCTTGTTTTTCTCCATGCCTAGTCATTTCCAGATACTGAAGTACACAACGTCTAATGTCTAAACAATGTAACTGTCTTTCTTTTTCATTACTTGGATTATCACAGAAAGATGGTAAATATATCTCCTGACCTCGATGAAAACGGGAACATACTTTAGGAATAAAGGCAGGATCTAAACGGAGTGTAATTCTGTCATCAGCAATCAATAAATAGGGTTCTGAAATGGACAAGGTTTGAATTTCTCCCACCCTCCTGGCAGAAGAGATCGCCAGTAAAAAGGCAGTCTTTATTGTTAGAATCTTTTCTGAAATTTCATCAATTGGTTCAAAGGGGGGTTCCATTAACGTTTGAAGAACCAAGCTCAAATCCCAAGGAGGGACAAATGTCTTAACAAGTGGTCTAATCCTCTGAATAGCCCTGAAGAACCTAATGAAGAACTCTTCCTCCGCCAGTTTTCTTTGTAGGAAAACACTAAGAGCTGATGTTTGTACCTTCAGCGTACTTGCACTCAATCCTTTCTTTAGTCCAGCCTGAAGGAACTCTAACACAGAAAGGGATTGCTGTCTGTCCATTTTATTCTCCTTACACCAAGAACAATAAACTCTCCAAACTTTCTCGTAGATCTTTCTGGTCACTAATTTCCTGCTTTGAAGTAGCGTGTCTGATAAGTCTCTTGAGAACCCCTTACCTCTGAGAAGTTCCCATTCAGTTTCCACGCGGCTAGGTGCATCATGTTTACCTGTGGATGCAATACCGGGCCCTGTGTCAACAGATCCGGCCTGGTTGGGAGTATAAATGGATCCGCTACAGCAAGCTCACTGAGGTCTGAATCATAAGGGATACTGACATAGGGGAGTTACTCCAAAAAAACATGTCGTCAAGGTAGCCGATAACTTGAACCTCGGAAAGTCTTAAGTAGGCTAACACTTCTGACATTGTCTCAGTAAAGAGCCAAGGTGCTGAGGACAACCCAAATGGCAAGGCCGTGAATTGATAATGTCTTACCTCCCCTGACTGATGAATCGCAAACCTCAGGAAAGCTTGTGACTCTGGGTGTATTGGTAGATGAAGGTAAGCGTCCTGAAGGTCCAGTGAGGCCATGAAGGAACCTTCCTGCAAAAGACTTAGGACTGACTGGATGTTGTCCATTTTGAATTTTCGATATTTGATTGATCTGTTGAGAATCTTCAAGTTCAGAATTAGTCTGAAATCTCCCTGATGTTTTTGAACTAGGAAAACTGGAGAATAAAACCCTCTTTTCTCTTGACACAACGGAACTCTTCTTATCACCTGTTTCTTGAATAAATCTGTTACTGCCATGTCTAGAGCTGAGGACATCACTGGTGATACTGGAGGTGGGGTCACAAAATATCTTAGCGGGGGATTTTCTGTAAACTCTAACCCTCCTGTACAATTGTTATGAGCCATTTGTTGTGGAAAAGAGTCTGCCAATTCTCTATAAAGTGAGCCAACCTTCCCCCCCACCGGAATCCTGGCGTCATTGTTTTTTAGGCTGGTTAGAGGAGTTGGGGAGAAAGGAAGATTTTCCCTTCTGCTCTTTTTGGGACCTCCACTGTCTCCTACCTGACCGGAAATTGGAATCGGGGCCTCTGGAGGAACGAAAGGAGCGTTTAAATTTAAACACACGCTTTTTCTCCGGAAAATTCTTTTTTTAATCTGCTGACCTTTCCAACGTTTCCTCTAATTTGGAACCGAATAGAAAGGTACCTTCACAGGGAATACCACATAACTTTACTCTGGAGGACATATCACCATCCCAAGTTCATACCCAAATACCCCTTCTAGCTGAATTGGCAAGAGCCGAGGTTCTGGCTGTAAGCCTAACTGATTCATCGGCTGCATCACATAAATAGTTTATACAGTGAAAAATGTTAGGAAAGTATTTCAACATAACCTCTCTGGCCGCACCACCTGCAATATGAGCTTCCATTTGCTTGAGCCAAGCTTTAAGAGCTCTAGAAAAGGCAGTAGCTGCAATAGTAGGTTTGAACAATAATGTAGAAGATTCCCATGTACGCCTCAGAAGATTGTCAACCTTATCTAACGGATCCTTCAGAACTCCAAAATCTTCAAACTGTAGTGCAGTTTTTCTAGATATTTTAGACAAAGAAGGATCTAACTTTGGCACGGGACCCCAATTATTTTGATCGTCAGATTTATAGGGAAAACATCTATTCAAAGCTATAGGCCAAAAAGCTCTCTTTTCAGGAACTTCACACTTTTTTAATCATATCTTTCAATGTAGAATGGACGGGAATTACATTTGTATGTTTATCTGCTAAACTTTGATATATTTTGTCTAGGGCAGAAAGCGACTTTTCTTGCTCTTTTATATCCATGGTCGCATTCATAGCACTCAATAGTTCTTCCATATGATCCGTAGAAAACGCAAATTTCTGAGATTTCGTATTTTCAGCCACAGGCACCGTCTCTTCTTCTGAGTCAGACATTTCCTCAAGAGAAGAGATTTCACCCTCAGACCGCTCAACTTCTGAATCAACACCACTGCGCCTCCTTTTAGATACCTGCGCCAATTGCCTGTCAATCAAGTTAAGAGAGACAGACTCCCCCGGGGAAGGAGGGGGAAATCTAGGAGACGAGGGCGCAATGGATGTAGTGGGGAATGAGACGGACACCGCTGAGGATGTGGAAGCCACATTTGAAGAATCTTTTTAAAGATTGAAAGGTGGAAGCTATCTCAGATTTCATCCATCCTAGTAAATCATTGAACACAGCAGGAGACTCTTCTTTTACAACTTCTTGGGTACAATCCTTACAGATAGGCCTTGTAGTATCAGCAGAAATCTTGACA